>NW_028240305.1:0-114319 GCF_028749965.1 Puma concolor
CGTTCCAGTGGTTCTAAAAGTGTAGTCCTGGACTAGTGACATCACCACTGCGGAGCATTTGTTGGAAATACAGATGTCTAGCTTTTGAAAGAATTTGACAAAATGTCTACTTCTGGAAGATCTGCTACATCAGAAACCTGGGGGGTAGAAGCCATCAGTCTGTTTTAACAAGCCCGCCAGGTGATTCTGATGACTGCCAAAGCTCGAGAACCACTATAGAAACCAATTCTGTCTGACCTCTGTGGGAGCATTTTCAAGCAAATGTCATCATTGTATTTGTAAATACTTTAGAAGCTATTTTCTTTTAAACACAGTATCTCACAAATTGGCACGACATTTAGAGAGTGGCCAGCCGATCGGTACCAATACTTAAATAGGTTACCCTTTGACCTCCTAATTCTACTCCTAGAGACCTACTTAACTGGACAGGTGCTTCATGAGGTCTATACAAAGATGCTCATCGCAGTGCCTCAGATGGAGAAAATTTGGAGATACCACAGGCCTAATCGTGAGGGCTTGGCTGAGTAAGTCGTTTTATCCACTGATGGAATGCTAGGAAATCATTACAGACGATGATGTCATTGATATTACTGTTAAGTAGGAAAAGCAGTTTTCAAAAGAAGAATTGGCCCTGTTTTCTTTTTCCTGTGTGATGTGTGTGTACGTATTTGTGTGACAGAAAATGTGCTTATGTTGTGTGTATGGGGTTATGTTGTATGTATAGAAGAAAGACTGGAATGTTCTATACCAAAACATTAATAGTTGGAAGATGTGATTTTCGTTCATTCCACCCTCCTCCTTCCTGATTTTTTTTTTTTCCTTTTTGCAGTGGGACATGTATTTGTGTAATGGAGAAAAAATAATTTAATTTTGAAAAGAAATCCATTGAAATGACCATCTCTGGATGAATTTCTGTTGAAATGATAATCTCTTTCCAGATGGACACCTGTTGGATTCAAAGAGCTATGCCATTATTGGAGCAGATCTCCGAGATTCACCTGAACTCGAAGAGAAGCTAAAGAAATGGAACATGAATCCACAGTGAGATCTTGTTTTAACCTCTTACGCGTTTGTGATTTCATGCGAATACGAAATAAGGTCAGGTGAAAGTGCAGCATGAGACCCGTGTTCCGTTTTTAATTCTGAAATGTTTATCATTTCATGGCTATGAGGGAGGTTTTCTAAGTTTTTGAGAAGCAATGTTTCTCCTGTTTTCACATCAGAATCACGTGTATTGCTTTTATGACATACTGATGCCTAATACCATAAAGTTTGAGAGAAGATAATTCTATGTATAGAAACCTACAACTGCAGGGCGCCTGGGTGGCTCAGTTGGTTAAGCGTCCAACTCTTTGATTTCCGCTCAGGTCATGATCTCACGGTTGGGGAGATCGAGCCCCATGTCAGGCTTTGCGCTGACAGCTTGGAGATTATATTAAGTATGCGTGTGAAAGCAGTTGAACGGAAATTGGCGCATAAGCTATAATCTGTAGATTATTACAGTTGCAGTGGTAACCAGCAGCAACCCGCTGCGAACGTAGAAACACACCATTTGGGCAAATGTGCTACATAGCCAGGGAAATAACCACTTACAAATCAGGAGAGCTCTTGGGATGCCTGCGTGGCTCAGTTGGTTAAGCATCCAACTTCTGATTTCGGCTCAGGTCGTGATCTCATGGTTCATGAGATTGAGCCCCACATTGGGCTCTGTGCTGACAGAGCCTGCTTGGGATTCTTCCTCCCTCTCTCTCTGTTCCTCCCCTGCTTGCCCTCTGTCTCTCTCAAAATAAGTAAATACACTTAAAAAAAAATTAATCAGGGGAGCTCCTGATAGGCAAGTTTGCCTCACTTCTGGAGATTTACAAAATGGATAAGGAACAGCGGCTATCACAAGTATTAGAATTACATCCATAGTTCTCTGGGGTTCATTTGTGCTCTGTGTTTTCCTCCGTGGGCTGTTTTCGCTTCACTTAGACTTCTCTTCTGAAAAGTATTAATCCTGTTTTTAATATTGGCGAAGCTACCTCTTAAAACTACACTGTAAACGTGTCTAACTTTTCATTTTCAAATAATTCAAATTTGTAAAAAAAAAAGTTGCAAAAGCTGTACAGGAAATTCCCACGTAGCCTTCTCCACCTGGCTTCCCCCCATGTGGTAATACCGTATGTAATAGTCGGTGCCTTTTGCATTAAAAAGGTTTTTGGAGGGGCACGTGGGTAGCTCAGTCGGTTAAGCATCCGACTTCAGCTCAGTTCGTGGTCTCATGGTTCGTGGGTTCGAGCCTTGCATCAGGCTCTGTGCTGACAGCTTGGAGCCTGGAGGCCTGGAGCCTGCTTCAGATCCTGTGTCTCCCTCTCTCTCTGCCCCTCCCCTGCTTGTGCTCTGTCTCTCAAAAATAAATAAACATTAAAAAAAATTTTTTAAATCAATAAAAACGTTTTTGGAACTGTTTTTCTCTAATTATCAACCTATTGAGGTTTTGAAACTTTTTTTTCCACCCACTCACTTTTTCTAATCGTTCCTATTGATATAATCTGGGGTTTTAGACTTAGGTTAAAAAAAATTGCTTACTTTAAACTTCCTTTTAATGTTTTTCTTTCTGATTTTCAACTTCATCTTGGACTTCATTGTCTATCCTCTGGATTTAGTTCTCTCATTCTTTGTACCATGACCCAATTGGGTCCAGAGAGCATTTGTAGATATATACATACATATGTGTGTGTGTATTTGTATACACATACATATATATTTATTTTAGAGAGAGAGAAAGAGAGCATGTGCAAGTCAGGGAGAGGGGTAGAGAAAACGAGAGAGAGAGATAAGATCCCAAGCAGGCTGCATGCTCAACGTGGAGTGCCAACACAGGGCTCAATCCCATAACCCTCGGATCATGACCTGAGCCGAAATCAAGTCAGATGCTCAACTGACTGGGGTACCCAGGCGCACCTGGATATATATTTTTAATTTCATTTAGTGTTTATTTATTTTTGAGAGAGAGTGCGAGCACGAGCCGGGGAGGAGCAGAGAGAAAGGGAGACACGGAATCCGAAGCAGGCTCCAGGCTCTGAGCGGTGAGCAGAGCCCGATGTGGGGCTCGAACCCATGGACTGTGAGATTATGACTTGAGCTGAAGTTGGATGCTTGACCGACTGAGCCACCCAGGCACCCCTGGGTGTATATTTTTAAGTCACTTGAGTTGTACAACATTTCCTTGTCAAAAAAAGGAAAAAAAAAAAAAAAAAAAAGGAAATCCTGATAAACAGTAACAGTGGATAGTCGGGACTGTCAGGTCAAAGCCAGCAGCATTTGTGGGTAGCCTTTCTCTCTAGTGATCATGAGTCCAGGCACTGAGTCTAACTGCATGGGTTACATTCTGACACTAACGTACACGATGTTCTTTTCAGCAAATTTCTTGGGTATTTTCAGTTCAGACAATTTATTTGTTTTGAAATTCCCCGCCAATAAAAATAGGCAAAAATAATCTACGTGCTTTGTGAGAAAACTAGCAACCAGCCATGAGGAACAGCAGCGTAAAGGGGCAGAGAAGGAGGAGGATCCAGTAAAGGAGTCAGAAGGAGCAGGAATAAATCAGCAGAGCTCACATAATTTAGGGCTGCCTGTGTTCCCTTCCAACATGTAAAGCTTTTAGAGATTTCTGTAGGAGTTTATTGCTTTTCCTGTTTCGTAATTTGTTCGTTACTTCGGGTCTGGTAACTCAGACCGCATACTAATGTGTCATTTGCTGAAGACTGTTCGTGTTGTTTTTAATTCTTGATGACAAAAGTCTGTGTGAGAAGAATTAGATTCTGTTGAAGGGATAGCAGTATTTCTGCATTTTATCAGTCAGCTTTTGACGTGTACCAAAATCTCTGCAGCCTCAGCGGTCTCGAACAACTCACAATTCAGAGCAGTTCACAAGTTGCTCAGGATTGTGTGAGTTGACCATTTGGACTGGGCTTCGCTGGGTGGTTCTTCCACTGGAGCCAGCTGCAGCTGAGGTCCCCTGGGGTTCCCTCCTATGCGGATGCCTCATTCTCACGCACAGGGCCTCCCCTCCGATAGCAAGCCGGCTTGGGTTCATTGCCACACTGGTTCAGGCTGCTGAGCAAGAGGGCAAGGGCCAACGTGCAAGTGATTTTCAGCTTCCGCTTGCGTCGTGTTTGCTACTGTTGTATTGGCCACAGCAAGTTACAGGCCTAACCCAGATTCCAGGGGAAGGGAACTAGACTACCTGGGAGCAAGGGGTCTGCAGGGCCACCTCGTCACCATGTGCGGGCATGCCGGGGGAGAATTTGGAGCCAGCCAGACAAAACCTTGCTCAGTGCTCACGTTGTTACGGTCTGAAACTTTGGGTCACAACGGGGCTCTCCGCCTCTTAGCGCCCTGATAGTTGACGTGCTATCCGGGGCTTCTCCTCTTCCTGCGGTGTGCACCCCAGGGTTTTCCTGCCCTGCCAGCACTATCCGTGGCTGCCGTTAGAGTCCCGATTTGATGAATACATACTTATGTGCCTTTTTTCTTCTCTGAAGATTGCCAACACTGCTGATAACGGAACGTGTGCTGGTTTACATGACTCCGGAGCAGTCGGCCAACCTTCTCAAGTGGGCAGCTAACAGTTTTGAGACAGCTGTGTTCATAAACCATGAACAGGTAAAAGGAAGCTCCAAGACCTTTGCGTGCTGTATGCGTTCGCGTGGTGGCTAACCCTCTCTGAGCAACCTCAGTATAAATTTCCACTCACTCTTTTCCTTCCGCCTCTGGCCACACACACATCTCCTTTTTAAATCGATTCCAGCAATTCCCAGCGTTCCTGATTTCTTAACTTCCTGCAAACTCGCAGCCAGGGTTTTTGGAACTTCTCTCTTGGCCTTTACAAAAACTTTGTAAAGTTCACATTTTACCGTTGTATTAATTATAGAGTCATAGATCGCGATGGAAGGAATTTTGGCTAACATATGGGTGTCAGGGTAGCGAACCCTGATTCCTTCCGAGGCAGGCAGGTGATGCAGTGGAGGAAGTTGGCCAGGTGTAAGGCAGACAGGAGTGCTGGGGACTCTGGTGAACCACAGTTCACCCCTGCTCAGTGCCACCTCGTTCCCATGTGGACATGGGAGCCCGGAGTTGAGAACCCCCAATTTTTCAGGAGAAGCTACAGTGTAGAATTTTAATGTAAAATTCCTAATTTGTAAGATCCCCGAGTTTGGCCCGCTGGTTGCCTGTTTTTCTCTTCTGATGTGGTGGGAAGGCTTCTGTTTTAGAGCTTTGGAATTACTCAGCGTGGGTCCGAGTCCTGGCCCTGGCTCTTAGGATTGGCCGGGTGCCCTTAGGCAGAATTGTAGGGTGGTTGGGAGTCCATGCTCTGGAGGTAGATTGCCTAGCTGTGTGACCTGGACAAGTTTCATAACCTCTCCGTGCTGTCTCTTGATCAGGAAAATGAGAATACTAACAGTCCCGACGTTAATAAGGTGTAGTGAGGAGTAAGCGAGTTAATTTGTACAAGAGCGTTTTCAGGATTGCCCGGCTGCTGAGCAGGTTATTAGCTGTTATTTGGATCTTTCTGAGCCCCAGGTCCTTGTTTTTGATTTTGATTTGTTTTTAAAAAAGTTCTCTACTTATTTTGAGAGAGAGCATGAGCAGGGAAGGAGCGGGGTGGGGATGGGTGGAGAGAATCCCAAGCAGGCTCTGCGCTGGCAGCCTGGAGCTTGACACGGGGCTTGATCCCACGAACTGTGAGATCATGACTTGAGCCGAAATAAGGCTTGGATGGACGCTCAAGTAACTGAACCACCCCGGTGCCCCCGCCAGGGCTTTGTTTATAAAGGGATAACTTCTCTGGACTATTATGGGAGTTCATGAGATGATGTGTAGCGGGAGGCACGTGACTGAATGCATGGTGGCTAATTTCATTGCTTATTTCATTTTAAGTTTATTGATTTTATTTTGTTCATCTCATTTTATTTTTAAATGGTGAGAGCAGTAAAGGCTTTGCCCCGTGTCACATAATTATGGACAGATCTAAGGCTAGACCTTGGTGGACTTTCTCACCCCTTCATGCTCCAGGCCACATTCCCGTAGAGGTGGTTCTCGGTTGAGTTTTCTTCCTTCCCTCTGTGTAACTGGGGGCATTCCTCAGACTCAGTCTTCAGTCCTGGTGAGTGGACATAATGGTAGCTGGCCTCATCTGGCTTCTGTAAGTCCTGGGAATCTGTCTTTGCTTGCAGAATACCAGGACTGGGGAAAATGAATTCTGCTTGCTTTCTTTTTTTAATTTATCTTATTTTTTTAGCGTTTGTTTTTGAGAGAGAGAGAGAGAGAGAGAGAGAGGGCGCGAGCAGGGCGGGGATAGAGAGAGAGGGAGACACAGGATGTGAAACAGGCTCCAGGCTCTGAACCGTCAGCACAGAGCCCGACGCGGGGCTCACACTCACGAACTGTGAGATCGTGACCTGAGCCGAAGTCGGCCGCTTAACCGACTGAGCCACGTAGGTGCCCCTGAATTCTGCTTTGTTTTCACACATTGTGGGTGTTCACCCTGCTCTGTTCACCTTGTTTCATTCGTGCATTCTCTTATTCAACATCATATAGCAATGGTGGATGAAGTGAATCTTGACCACGGACCCAGTCACTTGGGAGCAAGCCTGGGGATGTGTCCGTTTTAACTTAATTCAGCAATTTCCTAACAAATGCAAACCATCAGCCTCCTCAGGTGTACTAATTGCTCACATGCCTTCCGTGATTTCCTAATCAGTGTTTTAAAATGACAAAAACCACATGAATGATGAAAAAAAAATTTTTTTTTAATATTTATTTATTTTTTAGAGAGAGAGCGAGCAGGGGAGGGGTAGAGAGACAGACAGAATCCCAAGCAGGTTCCATGCTGTCAGCACAGAGCCCAGTGCGGGGCTCAAACCCACAAACTGTGAGATCATGACCTGAGCCAAAAATCAAGAGTCGGTCGCTTAACCGACCGAGGCGCCCTGAGTGATGCAGATTTCAGTACTGATACAATAAGGGTAGCGAACTTGTAGAAGTTGCTTGCTATGTAGCAGGCACCTTCCATGAGTGTGACCTGTATTAACCGACTTGTCACAGTAACCGGGTGTGGCGGGTGTGGCCGGTGAGGGGACCGAAGCACAGAGGGATTGGACAGCTTGCTGCCCACGGCCGCACGGCCTCACGGCTGGTAAGTTTCAGGCCAGGATTCAGACCCAGGCAGGAAGACGACGGAGCACATGCTCACAGGCACCCAGTGTGACCATCCGTGCCACGTAAGCCTCACACGTCCACCGAGAGAGAGTGATGCTGCTTCTTGCCTGCCACCGTTGTCACAGGAGCTCTGGGAATCATTTCGTATGGGGGGGGGGGGCGGGTAAGCATCTGCATGATGAAACAAGGCGTTCCTTGAAACTGGCAAACTCTTGAGGCCCCCGTGGATGTTCTAAGAAAGGGACAGGAGCAGACAGTTGCCACCTGCCTCCTGTGGGAATTCTGCAGTCCTCAAACTGCCTGCAAGGCCTGGGGCTTCAAGGGTTCAAGGAGGTTGTGCATATTTATTACTAACGTGGGATGTGGGAGAGAGAACACTGATGTGAAACCTAGTCTAGTTAAAGGTTATCGAGCCCAAGCAACATTTCTGAAAGTCTGAAAGTGAAGCTGAAATATACGATCAAAGCCAATGAGCAAATATTACTAAGAATAAGATTGTCAGGGCTCCTGGGTGGCTCAGTTGGTTAAGTGTCCAGTTTTGGCTCAGCTCATGAATTCACGGTTCAGGAGTTCAAGCCCCATATTGGGCTGTGTGCTGGCAGCTCAGAGCCTGGAGCCTGCTTCAGATTCCGTGTCTCCCTCTCTCTCTGCCCCTCCCCTGCTCACATTCTCTCTCTCCCTCTCTCTCGCTCTCTCAAAAATAAAATAAACGTTAAAAAGAAAAATAAAAAAAAGAAGAATATGATTATCTAATAATTCTTTAAAAAAAAAACCCTCCTACTCTTAATAAAAACTTCCGGTCCTTAAAAACAACAACAACAACAAAAAAAACGTGCTCTTAGAATCTTCTACCTGCAGGTGGCTGTCATAATTTAGAAGGATGTTCTGACATGGGCTGGCATGGCATCATTTTTCTAAGCTATGCCAGCTCCTCTCTGTGGGAAGAGACAGAAAGTCACCCGGGAGCAGACTGCTGGTCTTCAGGGGCTCAGGTGAAAAGACCTGCCGAAGGTCATGGAATGAGAAGCAAGGACACAAGCAAGGAGGCTTAAGAGAAACCTCAGTGCAGAAGGGTTCTGTCTTTCCCGGCGTGCCGTGAGGTGGGCGGAGACGGAACGGGGTTGAGGCCGAGTGAAGGGATGTGCACAAAGGGTCCCAGGCCTTCTGGAAGAAACCCCCAGCCCCAAAGTTAGGGAAGCCTGTGAGAGACGAAGTGCAGTGGCCCCGGCCGAGGTCCCTGCAGGAAATATCCCTCCTGCAGGGCAGAAAAGTCCAGGCTGGTAACAGGCCACCTCAGGGCCTCAGGGTGGTTCTGACAGGTCTGGTCACCGTCACTGAGACTCTATGTCCGTCAGGAGCCAACTCAGCCCAGAAGTGGAGGAGGATAGCATGAGAGGCAAGAAGTGGAAACTCTAGGCTGTTGCTGGCAGGGCCTGTCCCATCAAGGACACCGTCATAGCAGCGAGCGACAGGCCCGCAGCCTGCCCGGGACCCGTGACCAGGCTGCAGTGCCGGTGGACCGGCCAGGCCAGCCAGCGCCTCCCCCACCCCACCCCGACACCTGGCACTTGAAAGCAGGACAGCCCCATCTGAACTTCACAGCATGACACCGAAGTTCCAGATCCCCTTTTTATCACCGTGCAACCCAACTGCTTTTCTTTCCTGCTCGGGACCATGCCGATCAGTCTCATCGTGTCTCAGATCATACATACAGACGTTCGTACACAGATCTGCTTCAGTTCTCGCCGATGAGGCTTTGTTTTGTTTTCCTCTTTAAGCAAAGCACTTTAAGAAGATTTTATTTTGTTACCTGTAACAGATCTTCACTGAGGACTTCTGTTTTCTCAGCTCTGTGGGAAAAAATGAAAAGCTCAGAGTCAGAAATCCAGAAATGCAAAGGAACTCGTGAAATGTAACAATTATTATCCCAGAGTTTAAAACAAAACAGCTAGGGACGGACGCCTGGGTGGCTCGGTCGGTCGAGCATTCAACTCTTGACCTCAGCTCAGGTCATGATCCAGGGTCGTGGGATCAAACCCCACGTCGGGCTCTGTGTGGAGGGTGGCGCCTGCTTGGGGTTCTCTCTGTCTCCCTCGGCCCCTGTCTCCCCCCGTTCCCCGCTTGTGTATGCATGCTCTCTCTCTCTAAAATAAAAAAATAAAAAATAAACAAAACAGGCAGAAATGAATGATAACGTGGGGAGAAATTCCACCAATGTTGACATCAGAGGGCTCCTTGAGCAAAACCAAAGAAAAAAACCAGCAAACAAAAGTCTGCAAAGAATAGCAACCCCAAACAAGAACAAAGCCTCGAGACCAGTGGCTCCCAGACCTGGGCGTGTATAGAATCACTGAGGGTGGGGAGTGTGCGGATTTAAAATGCCAGTTTCCAGGCCTCACCTCTGTTCAAAAGCAGGTCTGGAACACGATCCTGCTTCTTTAAGAGGCCCTTTCCTCCCAGAATTCCATGGCCGAGACCCACAGGCCACCCTTGGAGAGAAGACTGCTCTAGAGGCGCCTCGCTGGCTCAGTCGGTAGAATGTGCAACTCTAGATCTGGGGGTCATGAGTTTGAGCCCCACATTGGGCATGGAGCCTACTTAAAATAAATTTAAAATAAATAAATAAAGAGCGCTGTAGAGAAGCTGAACCTTCATTTCCTAAAATGATCATTTCTGGGGCGCCTGGGTGGCGCAGTCGGTTAAGCGTCCGACTTCAGCCAGGTCACGATCTCGCGGTCCGGGAGTTCGAGCCCCGCGTCAGGCTCTGGGCTGATGGCTCAGAGCCTGGAGCCTGTTTCCGATTCTGTGTCTCCCTCTCTCTCTGCCCCTCCCCCATTCATGCTCTGTCTCTCTCTGTCCCAAAAATAAATAAACGTTGAAAAAAAAAAAATTTAAAATGATCATTTCTGAGCTTGACAGCCTTACTGAAACACGTTTGTCACAAATCCAGGAACGTGATTCAATGATACACACACAAATAGTAACAACTGAGTACTTCCTTCAGGCATCTCATCTTTACTTTAAAAAGAAACAAAGTACTTTCACAGCGTTCTCCCACTCATGCTTTCCAATTATCATTAACTATGTAGACCTTTCCAGAAAGCCGACCTGGCGGCCATCAATCGGCAGAGGAACATCCTGAGTTGCTCGAGCCTCAGTTGCCAGATCACGCTACTTTCCGAGGACTCCTCTGCAGTCCAAAGGGGCAGCACTGTTGCTGTACGTAATACCCAGAATGACGGCAATCGAGGTGCCATAGTGGGACTTCTGGTTCAAACAGTGATTTAAGTCGAGTCATTTGACACCCCTGTAATCAAGTCATTTGATTACAAAGCAAATCAATGTATTTATTATCCTTTGTTTCATTTTACCAACTAGACCCTTTGCTTTCAATTTAGAGGTACTTTACCTAAAAAGGTATCTGGAGACTGAAATCTATGTGGAACATATTATACGAAAATGTTAACATACAGCTTGAAAATAAGTTGACACTATGTTTCCTGCCTTTATGGACACTCAGCCACATATTACACTGATAAAATTAATTTTAGAAAGAGATCCAATATCTCTTCTTAATCAGATTTATTTCTGGGCTTTCTAGTCTGTTCCATTTATGTATCTTTTTTATGCCAATACCATCCTATTTTGATGACTACTGCTTTGTAATATACAGCCGACCCTTGACCAACATAGGAGTTAGGGGTGTTGACCCTGTGCAGTGAAAAATTGGCACGTAACTTTTAACTCCCTGAAAATTTAACTACTAGTAGCTACTGTTGACCAGAAACATCACTGAGAACATAAATAGTTGGTTAATATGTATTATATGTTATGTGCATTGTTTAATGTATTCTTACAATAAAGAAAGTTAGAAAATGTAATTACTTTTTAACATTTTTTAATGTTTATTTACTTTTGAGAGAGAGAGAGAGAGAGAGAGAGAGAGAGAGTGTGTGTGTGTGTGCGCGTGCAGGTGAGGGACAGAGAGGCTTCAGACTCTGAGCCTGTTAGCACAGAGCCCAATGCAGGGCTCGAACTCACGAACTGCGAGACCATGACCTGAGTGGAAGTTGGACGCTTAACCGACTGAGCCAGCCAGGCACCCCTAGAAAGAAAATGCTATTAAGCAAATTGTATGGAAGAGAAAATACATCTACAGTACTGTACTGCAAAAAAAAATCTGCATATACGTGGACTCATGCAATTCAAACCCACGTTGTTCCAGGATCAAGGAGTTTGAAATCGGGAAGTGTGACGCCTCCAGCCTTGTTCTTCTAGCGCAGGATTGCTTTTGCTGTTTCAGTCGTTTGTGGTTCCATGTGGATTTTACAATTGTTTTTCTTTTTTCTGTGAAGAATGCCATTAGAATTTTGATGGGAACTGTACTGAATCTGTAGACAGCTTTGGGTAGTATGGAGGTTTTAATATTAAATCGTCTAAACCATGAATACAGGCTATCTGGTAAGATTACTTTTTGTGACGAATCAGGAGTCTGGAATGTAACATACAAATTGGGGTGGCTCCTTCACACTAAGATACCCCCATTGGTCTATGCTAGCCCCACCTTAATTTTAGGGAACCACCATGGTCCCTACCTCCCCCAATACGTGCTCCAAATGACTCGATCTTTCTCATCACTGTGTCTGGTCCAAGGCTCAGCCCTTTCTATGCTGAACTGTTTGGGAGTGTTCATCTTTACCAGAGAATCTGCCAGTAGAACTTTTACCCAGGGAAGTCTAGCAATTACTCAGAATACTGGCCACGGTGCCCATTCAAAGAGTATATTAGCCACAGAAACTTGGTTTTTACTGAGATGTGATTTTTTTTTTAAGTTTACTTATTTATTTTGAGAGAGACAGGGAGAGTGTGACTAGGGGAGGGGCAGAGAGAGAGGGAGAATCCCAAGCAGGCTCCTCGAGATCAGTGCCCAGAATCTGATGCAGGGCTCAATCTCACAATCTGAACCGCGAGATCATGACCTGAACCGAAATCAAGAGTTGGACACTCAACCGACTGAGCCACCCTGGCGCCCCTGAGATGTGATTTTTGATCAGATTTTAAAAATTCATGAATAAAGCAAAGAGGGAGAGCAATATGTTAAGCTTATCAAGGCACCTAGAGACAGCGCAAGCCAACGATTAAAAAAAAAAACACTTGCTAAATCACATTGTTTTCAATCAGACATTTTTCTCCACAGACCTAAACTTTTTGTATGCGGGTCTTTTTCTGCTTCGTCAGAGCCTTCTTTGTGTCCAATGTTCTGTGCTTGAAAACACACTTGAATGTTTCCTGTCTGTAACTGGGAAAACGATACAAAGCAGGAAAGCACTTCCGGCTCACCATTTTACTCTGGGGTTTGTTTTTTCCTATGCAAGCCACTGTGCAATCTCACTAGTCATTCAAACAAGGCTTACTTACATAGGGCAGCATTTTTAAATTTATTACTTTTTGGTAAAGCATTAACTTTTTCCCTTGTAATCCCCAAAACCTACAAGCGGCAGGGCTGTGCAGGCCTCGATGTCCTCCCCGGTTCCCTTGACTGGTTGTGGTAATGGCCGCCTTTCAGTCGTGCCTAACGGGAGTCTCACGCTTACTGGGCCAGAAGAAAACGGAAACGCCCCCAACCTGAAGCAGTTCAACTTACCCGGAAAGACACAGAGGCTTGCACTAGGGCACAGGGTCAAAGGAAAACCTCCAACTGGCGTGACAATTTCCAACTCTAATTGTGGACTGATTTCTGGAGAAGTTTCTGCCATCGGTACACTCAAATGCCCAACGCCACTAATGTGAAACACCACCCTGTTTCCCAGGATACAGACTACTGCACGTGGGCCGCGTCCACCTGCATAACGCACGTATCATGGGACCGTGGAAATAAATGCTCAAGTCCACACCTTCAGTGCATGCTGTGATCTGCCAAGCACTGTGCATGACTGACCTCTTCCCTGCGAGCCAGAGAGATCCACGGGGGCAGAGACCAAGTCTATCTCGGCCATCACTGCCCCCCCCCCTTCCCCGGAGCACCCGGCTTGCCATGGCCACCTGCCTGCCACACCGTTGTGGGTGCTTCGTAAATACACACTGAATGCATTAACGAAAAAGCAAATGGCTGTCCCAACAATAGAGAATGGTTTGAAAAAAAGGTCTTTCTAGATTTCAACAGAGGTAGCAAGAAAAAAATCCAATAGCAGTAGGCAGAAAAGCAGACGTGTGCGTAGAATTGCCTTCCACAGTAAAATCCACAGCGACTAAAATTAAAACATGATAGTGCCTTCCCAAGCTAATGTTTTTTGTTTTGTTTTTTTTTAATGAAAGAAAGAAATACAGCAAGTAAACTACCCATATTACCAGGGGTCAGCGAACTATGGCCCACAGATCCAATCTAGCTCACTGCCTATTTCTGTATGGCAAGCTAATGGTTGTTACTTTAAAATGGTTGGGGGTGGGGGAAAGAAACTCCAAAGAGGAACATACGTACGATGCGCAAGGATGCTACGAAATTCAAGTTTCGGTGTGCACAAATCAAGTGTGACTGGAGCACAGCCAGGCTGATACGTTTCTGCATCATCTATGGCTGCTTTCACACCACAACGGCAGGGTGGCGTTACTGCGACAGAGACCAGACGGCCTGTGGAGCTCAAAATATTTACTCTCTGGCTGCCTACCAACCAGGGTGCCAACCCCGGCTGCACACCAGTGATCCTCACGGGGTGTGGTGCAAACCTCACAAGGAGGCTTTCTGGAGTCACTTTGAGGACTGGTACGTGAAGCCGGTCCGGAGGCGTGTAGCCGGCCTTCTCCGAAGTCCCGCCTCATGTTTGAGAAGCTGCCGCTAAAATGAAAGGGGGCGGCTGACTCTGATGATACAGTCCAAATGTGAGGCGCAGCCCGATGCTGGGGACGTTGGTGACAGGCGGAAATCAGACGTGATGTCTCTCCTCCCCCTACCCACCTCCACCCACTCCCCACCCCAAAACCCACTGAAATATTGTAACTATTGTTCTCTTCCCAATGCTTACCGACACACCAATGTCAGGACAAGTTCTAAATAAATACCACTGCCTGGGTCAGGCGTCGGCAAACTTTCTCCGGAAAGGCCAGATCGTAAATATTTCGGGCTTGCAGGCCACACCATTGCTGCTGCAACTACTCCGCTCTGCCACTGAGACACAGAGGTTGTCACAGACAACATACAGACGAATGGACCTGGCCATGTTCCAATAACCGTGACTTCTGGCCGCTGAAATGTGAGTTCACATAACTTTCCTAGGTCACAAAATATTCTCCTGATTTTTTTCCCAAACACTTAAAACTGCATAGTTTGCTGACCTCTGATCTGTGTACCGGTTCAGTGTGGTTTCCCAAGAAGCTTTGATCTTTTCTAATCACTCCCAATTCTTCTTACTTTGAAGGGGGATGTCTGCGCGTTCCCAACTTGCTCTTCTGAAGGCAAGCGGCGCCGCTAGCTTTTCGGGATTTCACCAGCTCTGAGCCACTCTCAGCCCGAGAGCAAAAGCTCACCTTTTACCACTCAGTCCCTCTCTCCCCAGGGATGGCAAACACACGGCCCCGAGAGCCAACACGAACTTCAAACATCAGTGCCTTCCCACTGCCCCAAGATTCTGGTGTTGACGGCTTTGGTTGACCAAGCCACACGAGAGTTCATAATTCTGTTGGTTTTTCACTTCAACCATCACTTGGGTGTATCCAAAAAAAAAAAAAAAAAAAAAGTGAGACACGGAGAGAATTTTTAATAAACTGATTTGAAATGCTGGTTACCTGCAAATATTTAAGTGCATGTTTGAGAAAGAATATAAACTATGACCCATCAATTGAGGCGTCTCAATACGGTCTACAGGGCAAAGACATACACGGTCACCGACTGCAATGAAATTTATATTTGCAGGGAAATGACAGCGGCCAGATGCATTCTGCCGGGAACCAGATTTTGAGCAACGCTGTCCTCTCCTGGTACAAGCCTTTACAAAACCCACTTGAGCCTCTGTGCCCAGTCTGGACACACTCGTCTGATTTCACAGTGAGCCAGGGAACTACTGGGTGACTTTTTCCTGTTCTGTCTCATTAGATTAGCGGTCTTCTTAAATTTCTGGGCAGTGATCTGAAGTCTACCTAACTGGATTTTAAAAGTAAAGGAACCCTATGACACTTTATAAAAATGAAACAATTTGTTACACATTCCAAAAGTAGTTTTAAAAGACTTAAAAGAGGGTTTATAGACTTCTAAAGGGAAAGTATGGGAAAAGAAAAACAGAAGACCCCTGCATAACACTGAAAAGGAAAAGGGTAGTTTTCAGAGGGAAAATGATCAAAGTATTCTGGTAATAGGATGGGTGAAATATACCTAATACCTATTTGTATATACCTAACACATATACCTACGTACATAATTGCCTTCATGTTTATAGCTTTCCTAAGATTAATACCGTTTACTTTTTACCTTAAACAACGATAACAAAACCCTGATGGCTCTTAACTGAATCTCTGTATTATTATTATTATTTGAATTCCAGTCAATAAGATGAAAGGTTATATTCTCAGATAAACGGAATTGGGTTTTATTGTCTTCCTACGCACGTAAGCTTATCCCACAGCTTTTTGTTTGGTCAGCTGGCCTTTTTCCCCCTCTGGCACACGAAATGGAATCTATTTGCTGTCCCTGCTGTAACCATGTGCTCCACCAACAATTTCTGCTCGTGGCAAAGTCGGAAGGAAGCTCGCTGCCGGGGACACTGTGCAAGTCCCTGCGGTGGTCTCCCCAGGGGAGTCATTTAGATAGTAAACCTGCTTGGGCCTGAGGGCAGCTGAGTTTGAGGTTTCAAAATGTACTGAAGCAGGCAGAAATATGTGAGACCTATTTTGTAAAGGATCTCAACGCGGACAAAGCATGTGGAGCTAAATCCTATCGGGGAGGGGGGCGGTTCTGGGATGGGGGATTCAGTTTACTGCCACAGCCGGGCAAGAAGTCAGGCGGAGGCGAAAGGCCATACACAAAAAAATGTAAAGCAGAAGTGCCAAAGGCAAGGCCACACGAATTCAGGGCTCGGCTCTGACTCAGTGCCGTGGCCACCGGCAGGGAGGCACTCCGCATCTTAAGACAGGTTGTGCAAGCTCTCTTCCAAATGCTTCTCCCTAAGTCAGCACATCTGGACTTTGAAAAGCACGTTTCCATAAAAAGCGGGTTATAAATGATCATTAAGCTCTCAGTCCAGGACCCGTTGGGCTTACGGCTTATCTGAAGTGCTCATTACGCTTACGGCTTATCTAAAAGGCAGCCCTTGTAGGCGCCTATTGATTTCTCTGAGCCACTGTGAATCTAGGCAACGGTAGTAAAAAAAAAAAAAGAAAAATCCAAGAGGTAACAGCGATTCTCAACCATAGCTACACATTATAATCCTGGGGGCTTTAAAAATACTACAGGTGATTCCATTTTTTTTTTTTTTTAATATTTATTTTTGAGAGACAGAGAGACAGAACACGAGCAGGGGAGGGGCAGAGAGAGAGGGAGACACAGGATCCGAAGCAGGCTCCAGGCTCCGATCTGTCAGCACAGAGCCGGACGCGGGGCTCGATCTCACTAACGATGAGAGCGTGACCCGAGCCAAAGTTGAAGTTTAACTGACTGAGCCACCCAGCCACCCCCAGATGATTCCATTTGTATGAAATGGCCAGAAAAAGCAAATCTACAGAGGCAGGAAGCAGATTAGTGTTAACTGAGGGCAGGGGTGGAACTGAGCACTGACTCTAAAATGGCCTAAGGGATCTCATCGGGGTGAGAGAACTTTTGTAAAATCAGACTGTGGTGACGGTCACACGATGCTGTCGGTTTGCTAAGAAATCACTGAGTTTTGGGGGCGCCTGGGTGGCTCAGTCAGTTAAGCGTCTGACTGCGTTCGGCTCAGGTCATGATCTCGCAGTTCGTGAGCTCAAGCCCCACATCAGGCTCCATGCCGACAGCTCAGAGCCTGGAGCCTGCTTCGGATTCTGTGTCTTCCTCTCTCTCTGTTCCTCCCCTGCTTGCACGCTGTCTGTCTGTCTGTCTCTCTCTCTCTGTCTCAAAAATAAACATAAACATTAAAAAAGGAAAAGAAAGAAAGAAATCACCGAGTGTTGCACTTAAAATGTGCGAGTTCTACGACATCCCAAGGTGGTTTCAGAAAGATTAATACCCGGACCCCAAGCCGGAATGACCGAATGGAACCTCTGGGGGTAGGGCAGGGCATTCTGTCGTAAAGCTTCCCCGGCCATTCCAAAGTACGGCGAGGGTTGAGAACCCCCGAGGGAGGAGGGTCAGAGGACCGAAGCTGGCAGGTGGCGCGGTAATCACCAGGACGCGACAGAAAGAGGGTCCGGCAGTAAATGGCTGGGAGTAGCAAAAACAGAGGTGCTCCCAGAGAACGGGCCGCGGCCGCACCCTTGCTGGGTCAGTACTGCCTGGAACGGGGTCTGATGTGTGTGACTCACAACCGAGCTCACGCTCCTGCCTTTGCAGGCTGAGTGATAAGAACCCGAGGGCTGGCGGACTCTTAAGGTTCACCGCAGGCAAAGAAGGAGACGGAATGCGGTACGAGCCGAGTCAGGGCTCTGGGGTCAGACAGATCTGACTTGGGAGTCCCAGTGCTGCTGCTTGGTCGCTGCAAATATGAGTGCCCATGCCTTCCACAGTCAAATGGGAACGATGGTCATAATAATGCCACCACCACAGTGATCGTTTAGCGACGCCATTCATCTCCTTCGGCTCATTAATGTGGTCCCGGGTGAGGGTTCACGGAGCGTCAGCTGTCCGGAGCAGTACGACAGATGACCGCCACCTTCAGATAACTCCCAAGCTAAGTCTTATCTGTGGAAGGCTTCTGCAGTGACCAAGCGTTCTAGCTTCTCCCAGAAGTTACGGCCGAGTGCAGGCCACACAAAGATAAAACCACAACAGAAGCGGGCAGCCCGTTCAGCTACAACAAAGAGTTGGTTGTGGTCACACTGCGTGGGCTGGAGGCCCCCAAAGAGAATCACAGGCACGTAACGCACAGAAACTCAGAGACCTAGTATGTGGTGAGTTAGCAAAAACCCTTCATCGAAGGATCAACGTCTCAGTCCTCTGTGCCTGACGCCGCTGGGAATGAGGCTATACAAATGCCAGCCCTGGTGGTTCTCAGGTGTGCCTTCCCAGAGGGCCAAAGAACTCTCTGGACAGAAACCATCTTAGGATGACCTTGCTATGAGATGTGTAGATCTTCATTCATTCAGCCGGTATTCGTGGAGCCCTCTCTAAATGTCAAGCACTGGGGAGGCTAGAAGGAGAGAAATGAGCCGCAGTCCCCACCCTTGGGAGCTAAAAGGAAAGACAGAAATGTAAAGAACCAACTTTGTTCCGAGTTTCTGGGAGCAGAGCAGCAGAATGGATTGTGCGGCCAGGAAAGGCTTTACAGGGAAGCAGTCTAAGCAGACCCCAACAGTATGGGAGAGGGAATGCGCAAAGGGTCCTACACTAGGGCACAGAAGAAGAGGAGAGGGGGGCCTGGCTGAAAAGAACCAAGAACCAGGAACTAAGGGGCAACAGGGAGCCATTGATGGTTTCTCTGTCCTGGAGTGGCATCAGATTTGAGTTTCAGAATGAAAATTCTGACCCTGGAGGACAGGCCAAAGGTAGGAGAGCATTTGAAGGCCTCTGCAGTTATTCAGGGAGTGAACAAGAACACAGGCAGGAAGCCCTCCCAGTCTGATCTGGGCCGATGCCATGCTGCTATTTTAAAAGAAATGGTAGGACTGACTCACCGACTATAAACCATCAACTTGAAAAACGCTTTAAAAAGTTCAAGGAAAACCTCTAAAATGTGGAGGTCTCTCTGATCAGGAAATAAATCAGAATAGAAGCTAGAATTCATGGACATAACTCAGGTAATCAACCAGCTTTCCAGTACTAGATTAAGCTTGCATTCGTACATTCCTCTCTGTTATGAAAGCGCTTTTGCATAATTATTTCATTTTATTCTCTTACACGTACCCTTATGGGGCAATTTTTATCCCTAGCTCACGGGTGTGGAAACTGGGGCAGCCACCCGTTAAATAAATGACATGGGAACCGAAGCCTTTGGACCCTCAGGAAGAGCAGTTTTAAGGTCCCTGACCAAAGCGGACTCTCTCCTCATTTGTTTTCACGCCAGATTCTGGTCCCGGCTCCACCACAAACTAACCTTAGGCTCTAAAAATACAACTCGTGACATTCCTGTACCTCACTTTATTTACGTTTGCATCAACCATCTCATGCAACTTTTAAGAGATTGCAACAAAACAGAATGTTTGTGAGAAAAGAGAATATTTGAAACCTTCAAAGCTGTGCTTTGCAAATGTACGGTCGTATCTGTATAAACAACAATAAATGCTACAGATTTTTCAAGGCATGCAAGGCAGAGAATTTGGAATAACTGTGGATCCCCTAAGTGTCTAGGAGGAGAACACAATGCGGACGTAGCCCAGAAAGTTCCATGATCAGCGTGGTGCAGAAAATGAAGGGAAAAAATGTTCACCTGGAAAACTGGGGTGAGGCTCTTTTGCTGGATGACGGCGAGATTCTGGGTGGACAACACCATAAATCTTCACTTGCCCTTTTTTAAAGGTCAAAGAAAAGAGTGTTCCGACACCGTGGCTTGATGGAGGGAAGGACGCTATTGATGACTCAAAACAGAACGCGAGGTGTTTTTTTTTTTACCCTGAAAAAGAGGCTTTTCCCCCAAAGGATATTCAGAATGATGAAATGGTCCCTGAGTGGAACAGTACGGCCCATCGCTGCATTCGACCCCACAGGGTGTCATGCATACTTTGCCGCTAACCTTTTCACTCAGTTAGTCACTGAGCAAATATGTGTTGGAGTCCCTTCCATGAGCCATCGCGAGTAAGAGTCACGGCCCCTGCGCTGACTGGGCGCAAGGGCTGTCAAGGAAAGTAAGCGATTATGCTCCAGCGCAGTGAGTGAGGCACAGGGCCTCCGAGAGGAGAGGGCTGTCGTCTCCACCATCACAGCTAACTAACGTTTACTGAGCTCATACTATGCGCTTGGCACTGGTCCAGGTGCCTCGTAAGCGTTAACCCCCTTGACATTGGCGGTAACATCCAGGGGGTAAGTATCGTTACCTCCACGTTAGGTAGGAGGAAACGGAGGCACTGAAAAGTGACGTGACCTGCTCCAGGTTTCACGGGAGGGCGCTGAGTCTGGGCAGTTTTGCCCCCGAGATCCCGTTCTTCGCCTCTGTGTTCCGAGTGCTTTGCACGTGTGGACTCACTGAATCCTCAAGATAACTAAGCCATCGATGCTATCACCATACCCATTCTGGAGATGAGAAACCTAGACGCAGAGATGATGATAACTTACCAAAGGTTAGAAGTGATGGGAGGGCATCTGATGCAGGCCTGAGACAGCAGGAAGGTTTTCTGAAACTGGTGATGGCTCTTGAGACCTACTCCGTGAGCTGGATTTAGAAGCTTGGGTGCTGAGGAAGGGTACGTGAAGGCAGTGAGGACGGACGTGGGAAAGAGCGCGCGGGAAGAACACACGCAAGGCGATAACGGGGGTGGGAGAACCGTGGGCCCCGGAACCCCTCAGGCTTGGGTGTGTGGGGCCTGCTGGAGTCTGAGGGGGAGCGGGAGGTCAGGGCCGCCCACCACGGAAGGAGGGCAAGGGACAGCTGACGACACCCCCGACCCTGGGACCATCCGAGGCTCAGACAGGCAGAGCCTGCCGAAGAGCGGTGGGAACGACCGAGAGGAGGAGCGGTCCCTGCCGGCCTCTGCACCTCAAAATGAGTATCGGGCACTGGGCCACTACCGTAGGGAGGGCACGAGAGCTGAGGAGAGTTCTAGCTCTCCTGAGGCAGGCACACAAGTCCTACTAAGTTTGGGGGTAAGGCAGGACAACTGAGATAAACAAGAGCTGCCAAAGGAGACATTTTCATCCGACCCTCAAATAAGCGGAAGCCTGTGGCGAACTGAATGCGCCCAGAGCCACAGCAGAGCCCAGACTCCTGCAACAACAGACTAGCAGAGCTGAGTGCCTGCACGAACAGCCTGACACAAGAGGTGTGGCACTCTCAGCGTCGACACGTGGCTAGCATCCCGTCAAAACTCACCACAGGAGAAAAACAGAAACGATGCATTATCAGGACACGCAGTCAATGGAACTAGATCCAAAGACGGCCAAGATGTTGGAATTATTTTGCAGGGACTTAATTACAGTAAGTACCTTAGAGCATCTAGTGAAAAAGGCGGGCCGAACGAATGAGTAGATGAGGGGTTTCATCAGAGGTTTGGAAGTTGAAAGAAATGATCCAAACGAGGGGCACCCGGGTGTCTCAAGCCAGTTAAGCGTCTGACTTTGGCTCAGGTCATGATCTCACAGTTTGTGGGTTTGAGCCCCGCATCGGGCTCCGTGATGACAGCTCGGAGCCTGAAGCCCGCTTCGGATTCTGTGTTTCCCTCTGTCTCTCTCTGTCTCTGTCTCTCTCTCTGTCGCTTCCCCGCTCGCGCTCTGTCTCTCTCGAAGATAAATAAAAACATTAAAAAAAAAATTTTAAAAATGACCCAAATGAAAATACAGAGAGGAAGAAAATTGGAACGATATCCAAGAACAGTGGGGCAGAGAACTACTGAATACCCAGTGGCTGGGAAGTATCCAAATTTAATGAACAATACCAATCCACTTATTCAGAACTCCAAGAACTCCAAGCAGGATAAACACAGAGAACGACACACCTAAAAGGATCAAGGTTGAAGTGTTGAGAAAGACAAAGAGAAAATCTTGAAGGCAGACAGAAAAAAAAAAAAAAAAAAAAAGAGGCACTTAACGTGCAGGGGAGCGACACAGGAACGACGGCTGACTCATCATCAGAAACACTAGGACCAAGTGACAACAGAGTGGCATTTTAAAGTGCTAAAGGAAGAAAAAACAAACAAACCAGTCAACCTGCAATTGCACACCAAATGCCAATATTTCAAAGATGAAGACAAAACTAGTAACGTTTTTGTAAGTAATCTCTACAGCCGACGTGGGGCTCGAACTCACGACCCCAAGATCAAGAGTCGCGTGCTCTACCAACTGAGCCAGCCAGGCAACCCTAAAATAATGACATGTATCAAAGAGACAAAGGTTAAAGAGATCTCATCTCCTGAAGACCTCACCACGGCACGGTCGTGCGGAGGGGAGGGAGAGGGAGGCGGAGAAGGAAAGAATTTAGGCATCTGCCATCTATACTGGACCAGTCTGGGCGGGGATAGCTCTTAGGGAAGGAATGATGCCAGCACTGACTCGTCATGGCTGTCTGCAGTCCCGGTCAAAGGAGGGCTGTGAGACTGCACCCAGGCACCCTGGGAAAGAGAACCAGACAGACTGACAGTGACGACAGAAGGATGTACCAAACAGTCCAACTACGGATGTTTTTTTTTCCCCCAGGCTAAATGTTATTCTTGATGTCACGCCTTGAGCTTCACTGTGCGGGCACATCAGGCACAAGAAGTGTTTGTTGGAGATTTATCTACTTTCTAGTAAAGTATTAGGATAGTTTAGCATAAAGAGAAGACTGCCAACTTTCAGCTTGCAGCTTTTAACTTCTTAGGTCTCTGACATCTTGGGAGATTAAGGAAAAGTTCTGGTTGCAAGTCGGCTTGGCAATTTACAGTTCACTATTTCCCAGCCTTGACACTTTTGACATTTTGGTCTAAATAATTCCTTCCTGTGGGCTGTCCAGAACACTGTAGAATGTTAACAGCATCCCTGGCCCTTACACGCTTAAAACCCAGTGGCAACGTGTCCCCCTCTCCCCAGCAGGGACAAGCACAACCATCTGGAGACACTGCCAGATCAGGGGGCGAGGAGGATGGCAAAACTACTTCCGGTTAAGAACCACTGGGATAAAAAAAAAAAAAATCTTTAGGGCTGCCAGGAAGGCTAAAAGACAGCAGTCTTTTCGTGTGATCGTCAACGTGACTTAGTCACATTAATAGGACGGGACGCTTGCACGAAGAGGAGGGACGCTCCTCTGACTGTGAAATGGCCTGTTTTAGGAGTGCTATTCCCGACGATGTCCATTTGGGGGAGTCCTATATCCTGAGAAATGAAAGAACACAGAAACTCGCTTCACTGCTTTTCCAAAGACCGTTTCTTTGCTTAGTGTCCTAGGACTTTTTATGAACTGGTGACAGATTTTTTTAATTGCCAAGAACTCTGTACCTTTTTCTCAGTAGCTTGTTTTTGTTTTTGTTTTTAAATGGATGTACGAGCCTTTCTGAGGATTTTCTTACATCCTATTGTCCTGCCTTGGACAAGGAGCGAACAAATAAAACAGCCCCAGGGCTGCTTCTGAATCAGTCATCTGGGACTTTTTCTGAATGGCTTTTAGTACCATCTTTTCTAATTCCCAGATTTTTTTTTTTTTTAAAATACCTAACATTTCAGTGGACTGTAATGAGAGAGAAGAAACACACACGTGTTCACCAGGTCACCTGAAACGAAAATGTCTCCCATAATGTCTTAAGTTCACGAGAGAATTTTCCTACCCTGGATAATTTCAGGAGCCTACTGGTGGAGACAAGCTGTTGTGCTATAACATACTACTATGGTAGTTGTATTCCTAAGGATTTATGAAAAATCCCAAATCATACGGTCAACGCCTACAAAGGCAGGAGGGAAAAACAGAATGAAGCATGTTCAACTGGCACAGGAAATTCAATGGCATTACTGGGCAAAGCGTCCCATTCCATCTGGATATCACTTGAACAGGCGCTGGTCTTTTCTCATCACACTCTTAGTAGCATGAACATCTCACACAAGTATACCTCCTTTGCCACCCACAACCCAGAAGAACAGAAAAATACTCCTGAAAGTGTGAGTTCAGAAGGTGCTGGCCCCTTGTGGGCGGGTGAGGTGGCTAAGACTGACAGCCCAGAGCACATCTGCTGCGGGTCAAAGCCCCGTCCACCGCCTACAAGCCGTGTAAGTATGAGCGGGTTACTTCATGTCTCCGTGCCCCTGTTTCCTCGTCCGAAAAGCGGAGACGTTAAGAATTTCCAACTTCCAGAGCTGAGTGGATTAAAAGAGAGGATACACGCAACGAGCTAATTCCTAGAAAGCTCAAAATGTGGTTTTTGTTGTTATGACGTTAAGTGGCTGAGAGTGTAGACTCTGCAGACAGACTTGCTGGTTCTGTGACCTGGGACAACTTAACTGAAGCTCTCTGGGCCTCTGTTTTCTCACCTGTAAAAGGGGATAATACAGCACTGATTTTGGTATTAAATGAGTCAACACAAGACTAGCGCTTGGGAAAAGGCCTGGCAGATGGTAAGCACCCAAACACACATAAGCTAGCAGTGTTACAATTATTTTCTTTGGAAGGATCCTCCTGGCAACAGTGTGGAAGGTGCGTGGAGGGCTGGGGAGGGAAGACACACTGGTGCGCAGGGAAACTGAGGAGTTGAGAATGAAGAGACCGGAGGGAGAATGGGAGATCCAAGTGAGAATAAGGAGCCCCCCCCCACCTCCCCGCCCAAAAGCAGCGGATAAGGAGGGGAGGCGACAGAGAGCTATTACAAAGATACAACACGCAGGACTTCGTGACGTGGCGTGGATGGAGAGGGAGAAGGAATCCCCTAGAACGGCCACCATGTTTCCACGCTGAGTGACCGGCTAGACAGCGAGGCTCTTCAACTCCAGAGAAAGTCTGGGAGCCTCTGAGGTTGGGGTCAACACGGTCAGCTCCGGAAATGCCGGATTTAAGGGGTCGATTGAGCGTGCAGTGGCGACGTCCGGTGTGTTTCTTGCTATGAGGTTCCGAAGCACAGCAGAGGCGCCCGGAAAGGAAACTCAGAGCGTGTTAGCAGGAGCAGCAAAAAGCACTGCTTTGGGGGAGTTTGCTCGGAACGCAGATGTGGGGAGAAGACGAAGGCTAAGCACAGAAGCCTTAGGGGCAACGCAGCGCAAGAGCAGCCCAAGAGCAGAGAGCAGCAGGGAGGCCGGGGAAGAAGCCCAAGAAGCTGGGAGTGTGGGCCACCAGAGCAAGGATGAAGGACCGGCCGAGAATGCAGAGTGTGGCAGGGAGGGCAGGAAGGTGTGAGGGCGGTGGCTCCCGGGAGCCAAGACGCAGGGCGCCGAGCGCAGACAGAGAAGCAAAGCCACGTGAAGAGAGACGCGAGCTGTCGCAAACCTGAACATCGCGAGTGGCAGAAAAGAGCCAGTGGAGAGAGGGAAGCTGGAAATGCAGAGTGGCCAGAGGAAGGCCGAGGAGGGAAGCCCCCGGGGAGGGGGGGGGAGCGGTGTGCGTGCAGGAGGTAATGACCTTGAGGGCAGGGAAGGTGGCGGCAGCAGGTCTTCTCTGGGAACTGGGAGGCAGGTCGTCCATCCCAGGAGAGTGGGTGTGTCTGCAGAAAGGGTGGAGTAGGTTTGAGGGAAGTAAGAGTCTGGCAACAAGGCTTAGGAAAACGGGACGGGAAACTGCGCCAAGGGCTGGAAGGCAGTCTTTAAAGCCCAGCTGAGCTTGGAGGCCGTGACAGTTGGGCCGGCCTGACCCTCCACATGAGACGATCTTTCTGGACCACGCCCTGCATCCCAGGTACAGGCGCGAAGAAGCCCCAGATGAACGAGCCTGGCTGTGGCTCTGCGCAACAGGTGAAGGAAAGAGGCCGGCTGGACAGACGGCTGGAAGGGATGTGAAAGACACCCTCTGTGACTGACTGAGGTCAGAGAAGGAAAGGGACCCAGCAAAGCACAGAGGGGGACTGTTCAGGAAAGGAATCCAAAAAGACAAGAGACTGGAGGACGAGGTGGACGATTTGGGTTCCAATTTTAGAAATGGTTCTTAAAACGCCAAGGCACATTTCTTTCTGGAAAGGAATGCCAGTTTATATTCCCACCTGTGTATGGCTGTATGACGGCCTTCGTCAGTTCTCCCGAGACAGCAACATATCATCATTTTGAGCTGTGCCAGTTTAGTAAGTGAAAAATGCAGTCTCAGAGCTTTGGGTTTCTTCGGTTAGTTACAATTTTGAAATGAGTCTTATGTACTTACTGGTCATCTGTATTTCATCTGTGAGCATTCTGTTCATGGCATTTGCTCACTATAGTGTGCTTTTTTGAGTGAGTGAGTGAGAGAGAGAGAGAGAGAGAGACAGGTTAGTGCAGGAGAGGGGCAGAGGGAAAGAGATAGAGAGCAGAGGGAGGGAGGGACTGAGGAAGGGAGGGAGGGAGGGAGGGAGGGAGGGAGGAAGAGAGAGAGAGAGAGAGAGAGAGAGAGAGAGAGAGAGAGAATCTTAAGCAGGTTCCATGCTCAGTGTGGGGCCCAACATGGGACTTGATCCCATGACCTTGGGATCATGACCTGAGCTGAAATCAAGAGTCAGACGCTCGACCAACTGAGCCACCCGGGTGCCCCCGTCGTGCACTTCTTTCAACTGATCGATAACACAGCTTTATACATTAAAGATCTTAATGCTCCGTTGTGGCTGCTCCTGTTTCCACCTAGTCATTGGCCATAATTTTAATTATGAGATAGGCAGACAGAAGTTTAATTCTTGCGTGGTTAAGTTTATAATGGTGGTTTTATTTGCGTGGTTATCTTTTATTGTTCATTCTCTGTACTTTTCTGCCAGAGCGTGAAGAACTTTCCATCTTTTCCTCCGTTCTGTGGTTCTGGGTTTTCACTTGAAACTCTTCATCCATTTGGAATCGACTTTGGCCCCTAATGGTGAGGTACAATCTAACCCGCCTACTTTTTCCAGTGCTAACCTGTTGTTTCATACTGTTTCCTCCCTGTCTTCTGACGCCTCCTTACCTCATGCCGCCTTCTTAAATCTCCCAGGGCCGGTTCCCAGGTGGTAGCAGGAGCCCCGTCTCACCAGCGTGGGAGCGCAGCTGGGAGGCTCAGGCGGCCAAGGTCAGACAGAGAGCTGGGGGACCACACGGACTCAAGTCCAGTTACTCTTTACTAGACTCCAGCTGCCCCACAGGAGTCTTCGTTTTCTTAAGCCCTCACCTAAAAGCTCTGAAAACATTATGGAACGGACTATCAAAAGAAGCCGATTATTCAGGGAAAGTAATTTCATGTGATCGCCAGATCTCATCGTGGAGAATATCCCATCTCAGCTTTTCTGGGGAAGGCTCTCACAGACGTCAAGCGTGTGTTCTGGAGAACAGCGGAACACCACCCACCTACACCGGAGGTAGACACCTGTAAACAGCGCTTCTCCACAGATGTGTTTCTAGCGTGGGGGCCGTGACTACACATCTCTCCAGGAACTAGCCCGGGGTTCTTGGCCGTGGGCTTGAAGAGGTCTGTGGAGTCCGTGAAATTCTCTGCCAGTCTGTGCGTGTGGATGATTTTTGGGGGGGGAAGAGGCCGTCAGAACCTCCATGTAACATCTACAGGGAGCAAGGTTTCTATTCCTAAAGACTGTTCTAAGAGTCAGAGGCTGCCCTCTGTTAAGCCCACTGCCCTGTGACCTGCTGATCACTTCTTTAGAAGTTATATTAACATATATTGCCGGGGCGCCTGGGTGGCTCAGTCAATTAAGCATCCGACGTCAGCTCCTGTCACGATTTCGCGATTTGTAGGTTTGAGCCCCGTGTTGGGCTCTGTGCTGACAGCTCAGAGCCCGGAGCCTGCTTCGGATTCTGTGTCTCCCTCTCTCTCTGCGCCCCTCCCCTGCTCACATTTTCTCTCTCTCTCTCAAAAATAAAAACCTTTTAAAAAATAAAACTGACGAAACAAATAAAAACCTATTGCCACATAGGCTGCATTTCAAATTTCTCTTCCAGTTCCTTCCTCCGTCCAAGTGCACTGTGATTGTTTTCTCCATACGGTTAGGCTACCTCAATTCAGTATTCTGCCTTTAAGCCACACGCCTGCCAATCTTATGACTGAGCCTTGGAACAAAGGCTCAAACATCAGACACACTACAAGGTGTGTGGCTCCAAAAGCAGAGGGAAAATGCTTGTAGATTTCCACTGAGCACCACTCAGATTAGGACATTCGCATTTAAACACGAGTCCACCTTACCACATTTCTGGAATGCCTAATTAGGGTGAAATCACACGCCCTTTAGACAATATTGCTATAGACAATTATACAGCTACACATTATTTTCGAGGCTAACCAATTAAATGAGGGATGAAAAAGAAATTGCTGAAAGAAAAGGAAAAGGAGAAATAAAAACATAGATAATACATACGTAGAAATTCAAGGAAGTCACAACAATGATCAGCTAGGACTAATTTAGCACATCTTTATTTAGTACATAAAGATATAGACAGACATGAACACCACTCACGTTTGCCAACTGAACTAATCAGGCACTCTTCCTATGACAACAAAGCCCTCAGGAAGCACAGAAAACCTTTGTGTGTAGAAAGAGATGTGCCAGGCTCATGGGAAAGGACATCAATCCTCCCCAAAGTTTAGTTCACAGATATGCCAGGCCATCAATGCCTGGGATTTACTTATTTTTGGGTTCTCAGGACCCACCCCATAGCAGGGACCCACTAAATATATGGATGAATGTGCTCTCGACCAATCACAATCATAGAATTTTTCTAGGAACTAGAAACGATACCAAAATTCACTTCTACACAGAAATGGGAGACAGCAACTGAAAAAGGAAAGCCAAAGGAGCCCAGCTCTGCCAGAGTGAGAACACATTACACATCCACAGTTATTATTAGCACAGTGTGGCGTCGGTGCGCACAAACACACCCACCCGAAGCCACGTGTCAATGAAAACAAAGCCAACAGAAAGTCGAGGCAGGTGTGAGAATTCTATGGTTCAAAAAAGACAAGCATTTGAAACGAATGGAAAAGCGAATAATCACTGCGTCACCGATTTCAGTAGATAACATCCAGACATAACCCGAATCACGCCAACCCCTCCCTTCTTCGCCCCTAAAGCCATGGTGCTAAATAGTTTCTCACGTCAGTCCCACGCCATTGTCCTGCTCTGGGGGCCATCACCTCTCCCTCAGGCTGCTGCGATCGCTTCCTGCTTCCTGACTCGTCTTTCACTCGTGTCCCTTCCCCTTCCTCCACAGTCCTGGCTCACCTGCCACCACAGGACACCTCCTCAATCACCAGCTTGGCTTCCTCAACCTTCTGCACATATGGGCTCCCCCAATTCTACTGCAGTGGTCCTCAAACCACGATCCCCCAAAACTGGCCCGGAAGCTTTTCGAACAATGGTCCTCCACCGATGAGCACAAAGGCCGATCGATACTGCCCGTCTCTAAAAGTTGACGTCCACGGTCACAGGTGTTCGTGTGTTTTAGTCCTGCCACCTTGGGGTTGTTTGAGGAACGTTACACATCCTAGCGTGTCCAAGAAGGTAAAAGCCGTGAGAGGAGTGAAAAGGTTCTAAGAGGAGATGAACAAGCATGATGCAAATTAAGGAAATGATAAGCTTCACCGTGAGAAATGATGCCTCCACCGATTTTCCCATACAAATATGGGACACATTCATTTCAACCTTAGCAGAAAAAATGAAAAACCGTCTATTTTGGGGAAAGATGGCTGTCAGTGTTTATTAAGCAAAGAAAATAAGGGTACACTGGTTTTAAACCTTGTTTACTAATGTTGATTTATTTTGAGAGAAGAGAGAGAGAACAAGTTGGGGAGGGGTTGAGAGAGGGAGAGAGAGAATCCTAAGCAGGCTTCAAGCTATCAGCGCAGAGCCTGACACGGGACGGGGCTCGAACCCATGAACCGTGGGATCATGACCTGAGCCGAAATCAAGAGCTGGTTACTTAACTATGAGCCACTTAAGTCCCCTGATTTTAGAGCTTCAAAGCTTTTAAGAACCAACTTACTCTATCTATTGGATGGAAATGCATCCAGAGGCTTGTGAATTTAAACACCACAATTGCTCTGGACTTAAGACCATATGGATCTACAAACAGCCATTAGTTCACTACCTCATTGGAAAATAAGAGCTGGACAGACTTTTCCCACTGCTAGCAATCAGATAGTGTCGCCTTTTTCCAATTTATAGTAAACAAACAAGCAAACAAACAAAACATGGAGTTAAAGGACAAAATGGTCAGTGGGTTAGGTTTCCCCCGGGAATTTTTCTTCTCCCTGGGAATCCTCTACCACCCATCACCCCCTACCTTCCTGTTCTCAAGATTATTCAAGTGTCACGTGTCAGAGAAGGCTTCACGGACCCCTGGGCACGTCTCAGCGACCCCATGCCAGCGCCCACGCTACATCTATCCTGCACCCACCGTACCTAGTGAAGTAGAAGTACTTTGGTGTATTTCCCCAAGGTACAGATGCGCATGGGTTCAAGTGGCCAGTCCTGTCTATGCATCAAAGTATCCAGAGACCACGTGGAGTCCAAGCTGGTAGACTTATAAATGGAGCTGGTCATTGCTTAGGAGAATTTCTGTGCAGTTCTGAACATTTATTTTCATTTGAGTACCTTGTCACTCAGTCTACCGCTTATACTATAAACTCTTTAGGAGGCAGAAACTTAACGAACCCATTCAGAAATGACAGAAAAACTGCTAATGAAACATGAATGGAGAGATCAAGTGGACAACTAGGCCGAAGTATCTCTGATAAGGAAGACACTTAAAAACAACAACTGTGAGAAAGGACAGAGAGAAACATGCTGGGACCAATCAAAAGGAAGGAGTCTAGGCAAGTAATTAATAAGCTGTAATTCACAGGCAATAGCAAGACTTCAGACACGAGTCTTAAAACCTGGAGAGCTGAGATGAACTTGATATTGTTTTCGTGTCACTGGCTACAAAGAGGCTCCTCCTATTCAAAAGCAGTTTCTTCTATAATCCACAGGGTCGGTCGGATTTTCAACAGAATCCGCTTTATTTTCTGACTCTTGTATCAAACCTGTACCTAGTCGTGAATGCGTTCCCTCAAGATTCTGTCACTGCACTCATTACGTGATGTACCTGAGGAGAAGAAAGTGAACTTGTTTACCTTGTCATGTATAAATAAATCAAGATGTGGCATTCATACTTCCTAAGGCCTGCTGGAATAAGTACAACCGGCTGTATTCAAATTATCTGGTGTAGGTCTCTCTCCCCACTCAAATTCCTAGGAATCCGTTATCTTTTTAACCCCAGCATTTGACAGGTTCTCAGCAGACAGGTGTTGAACCGAAACTGGTGATTAAAAAACGAAATTGACAACTGGCAATTAAATGACCAAATAACACATATAGAAAACTCATCAAGAAATACAAATATGGGACACATTCATTTCAACCTTAACAGAAAAAATTAAAATAGGTAGATTTTTTACAAGACAGCATCTACAAGTCAGCACAGCGTGACGGTGAAACACGACATTCATCATATCACGCACGGTGACATACAATCCAGTGTAAATTATTTGCCGCACCGTAACTCAATGACAGCGCTATCGTTTCGAAGACAATTTAGCAATACTAGGACGACATAAAATGTCCTACGAACGTCATGATTTCATCAGAAGAAAATAATTTAGAGAGGAATAGCTATGACCATTAAAATTTGGATTGGCCATGTCAGACCAAAGAGGAAGCCCAGATGTCCCACGTATGGATAAAATCCAGCTCAAGCTAGCTAAGCCAGTTGGAAGACAATTGTGAGTCCAGGTTTAAAAAAAAAAAAAAAACAGTTCAAACCATAAGAGACTTAAATACGGAGAACAAACTGAGAGTTGATGGGGGCGGGGGAGAGAAAAGCGGGTGATGGGCCTTGAGGAGGGCACCTGTTGGGATGAACACTGGGTGTTGTATGGAAACCAATTTGACAGTACATTTCATTAAAAAAAAAAAAAAAAAGAAAGAAAAAGAAAGAAAAAACCCCGCAAGCTTGAACTAACTGAGGCCACCGAGAGGCAGAGACCAAGTCAGAGACGGTCCAGAGGCAGAGCTGCCAGATGGCAGGGAGAGCCTGGATATAAAGAAGATGGAGGAGAAAGAGGGGGATCGCAGGTGACAGAGGAGACGCGGTTCCGGCATTCGGTGCGCCAGGGCGGGTGTCCACAAACTCTTCCTGCAAAGGGCCAGGCGGTAAATAGCATGGGCTCCGTGGGCCATACAGTCACCGTGAGATCTGCTTGACTGTGCTGCTGCAGTGCGTGGCTGTGATCCAATAACCCTTTTTCACAAAACAGGCAGTGGGCAGGATTTGGCCTACAGGCCAGAGGTTGCTGACCCACGGCCTAAGGAATACAGGGAAAGAAGGCCAATTTGAGGATGCAGTTCATGAGCTGAATTTCAGCAGGACTTTTAAATAGAGAAGTTCAAGACCAAGATCAATCTAGAGATGAAGAGATGCCAGGACTAGAGACATAAAATTAAGGAGCACCCAGAGGGGTTCAGTCGGTTAAGCATCTGACTCTTGATCTCGGCTCAGGTCACGATCTCCCGGTTTGTGAGTTTGAGCCTCGCGTCAGGCTCCGCCCTCACAGCGTGGAGCCTGCTTGGGATTCTCTTTTCCTCTCTCTCTGACCCTTCCCTGCTTGTGTGCGCTCCCTCTGTCTCTCTCTTGCTCTCGCTCTCTCTCTCACTCTCCCAAAATAAATAAATAAATAAATAAATAAATAAATAAATAAATAAATAAACCAAAAAGACATCAAGTTGAAAGTCATCAGCCGTGTGGCGGTAGGTATGGGGATAGGACCAGGGATACGGTCTGAGAGAACAGAAGATGAGGCACACCTCCCAGTCCAAATACGGGGGCGGACTTGCAATGGCACTTCAGATCACTGTGGCCCTGGAAAGGCAGGGACATTATAATCTAACCCCCCTTAACTCAAACTTTTTAAAAAAGAGGGTCCTATTTTGACTTGGAGTTCTCATTCCCTTTTCCAAAAGAAATAACATTAAACTTTCAAATTCATAGATGAGAACGAAAACTTCCCCCTGGCTAGAAAATAAGGCAGTGCTCCAGTGTTTTTTTCTTTTCAAATATTTTACGCTCCAAAATTACATAATAGGGGGTATAGCTCAGGGGTAGAGCATCTGACTGCAAAATTATGTGACATATACGTAAAGCACAACGAATAATGATAAAGCAAATGTCCCATCCCCATCTCAAGAAAGCGTTCACTACCAAAACACCACGGTCCAACTTTTCATTCGGTAAGAATCAGTCTCGCAGCTAGAGGTCAGAGCAGGCAGCCCAAGGCCAGATAAAGCTTGCACACAGATTTTCTCTGGCCTACGTCCAGCGGTTTCTTTTCTTTTCCTTTTTCATTGCTGATATTTAAGTATCAATAAACTTCACACACACACAAAAATCACCGTTCTGGAGTATCCTTAAAAATGAGAAGGTGGGTGTTCCTGCACCCACATTCACCATGTCAACAGGTAGCTAGACTTGCCAAGAGCAAGCAAGCCCGTGCAATGAGCTGGTTTTGCTATTCCTCGCCTCTCTCTACTGCCCTACAATTACCTTCCCTTCGCTTATTAATTTTACCTGCCTAGCCCTTGAGTCTGTGACCCCCTAGTTACAGAACATCATTGTGGTTTCTAACTTTTTGGAGTAAGGGGGCATTACGTAGAGTAAAAGGCAAAACAAAACAAAACAAAAAACAAAAAACCATCTCAGATTCTCTCAATAGGAGCATTACTGCTGAGTAAACCACCTCCATAACCCCTTAGCCATCACTTTGAAATCTAAAAAACAAGGTTTTTTGGTAACTTATTTGGTAACAAAACTTGACCTGAACTAACATGAAGCCATTTACAATCTTTAAGTGTTCCATTTAGCATGAAGTACCTTTATATTTTCACTCTACAAATATTAACCTATTCAACAAAGGGCTGCTGACCCACACCATGGATTATACAGTAACAGCATATGTACATTTTTACTCTTCTACAATCTGAAAAAGGGGCGCCTGGGTGGCTCCGTCGATTAAGCGTCCGACTTCGGCTCGGGTCATGATCTCGAGGTCCGTGAGTTGGAGCCCGGCGTCTGGCCCTGTGCTGACAGCTCAGAGCCTGGGAAGGGGGCAGGGTGGGGGTGAGGCCTGGGGAAAGCTTGCGTCCAGACTCCAGAGGACGATGCTCAGCGGGGCCGGGACAATGGGCGGCGGGGACCCGCGCTGGTCGGGGGGGGGGGGGTGTCGCGGAAGGCCGGCCCGCCCCGCTGTTCCCGGGGGCTCGGGCAGCGGCTCCGAGCTGGGCGCCTGGCCGCTGCGTGGCGCAGCCCTCGTCCCTGGCCCGCAGCGGACCCGGCGTGGAGCGGGCGGCCGGCCGGCCGGAGCGCGGGGCCCCGCGGGGCAGCGGGCTCGCCCCAGCCCGGGACACGACCCCGACCCCCGGTCCCCGAAACGCACGCTCCCGGCCGGCCCGGCACGGCTCACTCACCCGCCCACGGTCTGGTTGGCGAGCTGCTTCGTGCGGTTCAAGGGCAGCGGCAGCGGCGGCCCGCGGGGCTCAGGCCTGGCGCGGCTACATCGCTTCCGGGCCGAGGCGGCGGCTGCTGCTGCGCCTGCTGCAGCGGCTGTGGCTGCTACTGCGGCTGCTGCCGCGGCTGAGCGGCGGCTGCTACTGCGGCGGCTGCGGCGGCTGAGCGGCGGTTGCTGCTGCGCCTGCTGCTGCGCCGGCTGCAGCTGCTACTGGCGGCTGCGGTGGCTGCTGAGCGGCAGCGGCTGCGCCGGTTGCGGTTGCTACTGTGGCGGCTGCGGCGGCTGAGCTGCTGCTGCGCCGACTGCGGCTGCTGCGGCGGCTGAGAGCCGGCCGCGGCAGCTGCTATGGTGGCTGAGCGGCGTCTGAGGCGGCGGCTGAGCGGTGGCGGCGGTGGCGGCTCCCGGGCCGGAGCCCCGCCCTCGCCGCGTGACTTCCAGTGCCGCCCTCTGCCCGGCTCCGGCGCCGCGCGCGGCCTGGCCCCGCCGCCCGAGCCCCCGCCGCCCCCTCCACCCGGGCTGCCCCGCAGAGCGCACGGAGCCCCCCGTCCAGGCGCCGCCTGGGTCCCGACTCCCGGCCCCTGCTAGGCGGGGCACCGGTGGGAGGGGGCAGCAGGCGCCAGGGGCGTGACCCCGCGATCCTGGCGGCCGGGAACAGCCACACCCGGGCTTGGGGCGCTCTGGGCACGGGGCTGGACCCGCGAGGGGGGCTGGGGGGGCGATGGTGGGAGACGCGAGGGGTTGGGGTAGGCGGGAGCCTCCGGATGCCCCCTTTAGGACTGTGCCGACGCGCGGGTGTAGACCTGTTTCTACCTCCTAGGTGGATGGGTGCTATCACTGTGCACATTTCATGTCAATTACAAGAAATTGTTACCTGGAAACCACAAGCTGCAGAGCGCTGTGTGCTTTGATTGGACTTCCCGGGAAAGTCCAGGGCGAGACGCATTTTCCCCCGCAGGTGCTCACAGGCACCTGGGGACCGCCAGGGATGGCCGCGGGGCAGTGGGGGGAGGGTAAGGGGTGGGAGGTCGTGGGCAGGGGTCGCGCGGACCCTAGCAGCCCCGCGTGCGGTGTGGCTGGCGTTGCCTAGAAACGCCCGATTGTGATGTCATCGGTAGCCTCGCGCAGGCCTCCCTCTGGAGACAGTTGGCGGGACTGTCCGACTGCGCTGGACGCTTTTTGCCGAGCGGACCAGGTCAGTTCTGTGACCCGCAGCGATGTCCTTTTCGTTTGGTGGCCAGGGCCATTCCCTAGAGCAAGTGGGTGGCAGTGTGGCTTCCTTCACTGACCACATCTCGGAGGTCATCAAAGATGTGTGGGTGGAGGGAACCGAAAAGGTGGGAGAAGGACCTGACTCTGACCGAAAAGAGAGTGAAGTGAGTCGGGAAACCTTAAGATCGGAGAATCAGAGACTTAAAAGTCTTTGTAGTCATCTGGAAGAGAAGTACGAAGCCTCGGAGCTTCAGATAAAGCGGCAGACTCTTAGCTACCGACATCAGCTACAACAGAAAGAGGTAGAAATGAAACTTCTTAAAGTGAGACAGATAGGGCTCAAGAACCAGTTGCTGGAGCTCCAATCAGCCCTTCGGTCAACCACAGCGTCACCTTCCGTGGGTTACGGTATCAACTACTTTGCTTCAGCTTCCCCGGGGGATGACCTGGACTTTGCTGACCTCATTTGGTCACAACAAGACATAAGCAGACTGTCAAATGAAGTTTTAAGACTGGAGGCTGAAGTTAGCCATTGGAAGCATTTGTCCCAGACTTCAGCACCGGGAGCGAACAGCGCCGAGCAGAATGAGATCTACAAACTGCAGGTTACCATCAGGGAACTTGAACAGAATCGAAATGAGGCAATTGATGACCATCAACTTGAAAAGGCAGTACTGCAGAACGTCTATCAACAGACACTGGCAGAAATACGTCGCAGGTACCGTCAAAAGTCAAAAGGCTATGAAAAAAGAATCAAAGAACTGGAAAATCTGTTAGAGAAGGACGACTCTGGACTCAGAGCAGCTGAGGAGTCTGTCATTGAGCATCTGCAAAACACCATTCAAGTGCTACAGACTGAAAAAGTGGAGTCTACCAGGAAAATTGAAGAACTTGAGGACACCGTCAAGTACATCCATAGCAAATTATCTTCGGTAGAAAGTGAGAGAGACGCTTTAAGGAGAGAATGGGACCGGATACATGAGGAAAAGAAAGAGAGGATTGAAGAATGTGAATCGCAGCCTTCCGTTTTGAGGCAAAGTGATACAGTGACGGAAAAGGAAAGAGTTCTTTCCGAGAGTACAGCGGTGGAAGAAGTGTCTGGACTGCGGCAAGTGCCGTCCGATGCGGAAAAGGAGATGACGCCACGGTGTAGCTCAACCCAGGGTGACGATCTCATTGGAGACGATCTGAAACTTGAAGAGCGAGTCTACGTTTTAGAACAAGAAAACTCATTAGGTCAAGGACGGGAAGCACTTCAACCGGCACTTTGGAAAGTGAGCCATGAGCAGGAAGTGATTGAACGTACGGCTCCAGGAGGTGTGAATTTGGATTCAGAAGGAGAGCATTTAAGATGTGCCTTGGAGGCCGACGGACAAAAATCCACTCAGGGTAGGACCGAGAAGGAACTCCCAACAGCAGAGCTGGGGGAGTTCGATGGACAGAAACAAACTACACAGCCCAGGGTTTTGATGAGAGGTCAGCCATCAGAACCACAAAGTGAAGGCAACGGCATCAACGGCAAAGTGGAACACGATCTCAATGATGAAAAGAGAGCTTGTCCATTTGAGGATGAGCAAACGGACAGAGCCAAAGAGTCAGATGCGCAAAACGAAGAATCACCTCAAAGTCAACTGGCTGTTAATGATCCGCATCGGTCAGATCCGTCGCAAACGCATAATGTAAATATCCCAAAGGAGAACGCTGAACTTAAGGAACATATTAAACAAGACGAGGAGGAATCTGCTAGAGCTGAGAAGGAGCCAGCACAGTCTCTTAATCAAGACTCTGACAACACTGTTGACGACGACTCGCTTCCAGGGAGGGAAACGACAGTCAGAAAGTTGCAGCAAAGCCTTTCAGAAATGGAAGAGCCGAATGGCCATTTAAAGAAAGCTGCTTGCAATCTCAAGGTGGAAAATGGAAAGCTGGGTTTGGAGCCTGAAGACGTAAGACGTCGGCTGGAAGAAACTACTGTCTGTAACCATAAGAATTCTCTGGAAACAAAATCTATCACGCGGGACTTAAAAATAGAAAAAGGACAGTTAATCGTAAAATTGTGCCGGGCTGAAAAGAAGGTGTTGGAGAAAACAGCCAGGTATGAGCAAGCTAGTAAAGAACCGACCAACACGTATCACTTGTCTAAATCCTCCTCCCAGTTAGAGCAGGAGTGTTTAATTCAACGCAGTCAAGACAAAGATGATGAAATACTACAACTCAAAAAGAGTGTTGAGCAGATGGATGCCGACCATAGAGAAACTAAGGCAATGCTCTCCTCTGCTCTGGAGGAGCATAAGCGATTGACACAACTTATTAAAGAGAAAGAAATCTGTATCGAAAAACTTGAAAGAAGGCCAGAGCTCCAGGAGCTATTAGAGAAGTACGTCCAAGTCTTAAGAGAAAATGAAATTTTACAGCAAACCGTGGAGGAGCAAGACGTTCGTCTTGCATCCACGAGAGAAGAGAATGAATTTCTGCAAGACGAACTGGAGTGTCTGAGAGAACACAGCCAATCTGTACCTGTGGTCGACCAGCAAACGCAAGACCGTATCACAGAACTAGAATGCGAGGTGTATCAGCTGAATGTAGAAAGAGTTTGTCTGGTAGACGAAATCAAACAACAACAAAAGATCATTGAGGATCAACGCCAGGGTAAGCTACAGTGGCTTCGTTTTTTACAAGACCAGAAACGGAGGGCAGAGGATCTCACACACCAGCATGAGCAAATGACCATTAAACACGCTCAGCTCCTTTCAGCGAAAGATGAGGAGATTAAGATTTTGCAGAACACAATAGAGGAAATGAACACCCAGATCCTTCAAAAACCCAGCACATTCCTACAACACATCCTGATGTGTTTCAAGTAACAACGATTCAGCATCTTCCTGTAGAAAAACGTCAGTGAAAAGCGTGATGTATCTAAAGCTGAAACTGAAAGATTAAGTAAAAGGAACAAAAGGACAAGAATTGGAGATTAAAAATAAATAAAACATTTAAAAAAAAAAAAAAAAGAACTGGAGAATAAACTCCTCACTGAAAAGAACATCTGATTAACTGAACGGACTGATCACCCATCCAAAGATGAGACTGGTAAACTAACTCAGATTATCCGGCAAAAAGATTTGGAGATAGAGGACCGCCCCAGCAGGACGTCTGTGGCTTCCTACAACCAGAATGTGGCAAACCTTCTGCAGCAATTGGAAGATATGCTTTGGAAAGAGAACAAGTATTAGCTGCCTTGCAGGAGAACTAGGGAAAACAGCAATCTGAACAGAGAGTACCACAAAATGACAGATGGAATGGTTGCCAAAGAAGCGTATCTCACGAAGCTGTAAGATGAAAATCTTCACTAGAATCGAGTCTAGCGACCAGGACGTGTTTAGAGAAACGATTCAGAATTCGTCACACGTTATTCAAGAAAAAGACACCGGAGTGGACGCATTAAGGCAGGAACGTCAGGCTTTATTGGCAATTTTGCCAAACTCACCGTGACAATAATCCTAAACTACAGATGACCTGTATTGGCCTGGTCCAGAGTCACGAAGGAAACGAAATCAAACTAAAAAAAAATCAGAGACAGGACTGACACAAACGCAGCTTAGCACCGCGGAGCTCTGCAATGGCAAGGATCTGCTTTTAGGGAAATTCGCCATCATTTCGTTCCAGCCCTCCACCGAATCATCCGAGTCAGCAGGCTCTCTCAAGGCAATTAAGTCTGGTGTATCGAGTGAGTCTTCTCGATTGCTCCATTAAGAGGTAGAGGAGCTCAGAAAGTCAATGCAGGAAAAAAGATGCCACACTGAGAACCCTCCAGGACGATAACCAGAGATTGTCTGCTTCGACTGCTGCCCCTTCAGAACTGGAAAGAAAACAACACGAACACCCCGATTCGGAGATCAAGCAGCTCAAGGAGGAGCGAGATGTTTTACCAAACTGACTTCAGGAAAAACAGCTCCTGTTTTCCCAAAGCAGAAAACGTGATGAACTGCTTCCCCTGAACGAGAATTTCGCCGGCGAAGTGGGTGAAAAGGAACTTGTGAGGCAGGCAGTAACAAATCTGAAGGAGAGACTATCGAATTTTGAAATGGACGTGTGTAAACTAAAACAGGACAATGAAACAAGAGTGGAAACGTCTAGAGAACGGGAGACACAAAATCAAGCACTACCAGAGACAAACACGCAGCTTTTAATGGTGCAGAGAGAGGAAGAATCCTAGCGTGCTCCAACGAAAGAGAAGGTGCTTGCTTTGAAAGGGCTACTGAAAGACAAAGAACAGGGCAAGACCGGGGAATTACATCAGCTTGTAAATGCAGTTACAGCAATTCAGGACAAGACAGCGATGTGCCGGCGGGAAGACAGATGAAGTCATGTGGGCCCCGGAACAAAGAAATGGAAACCTGTGCCCTCCAGAATGAGATGCAACATCCACGTGAAAAAGAATGACACCCAAAGCAGGAGCTGGAGAGATCACAGCGCCACGCTTTGGGATCCGAAGATTCTCGTCAGCGCGGTGCTTTGGCCGCAGAACACGGAGGGGCTAAACCAAGAAAGAAGACCACGGTATTGGAGGAGAAGCTAGTTGTGTCTTCCAACGCCATGGACAATGCGAGCCATCGAGCCAGTCCGCAGACAGCGTCACCGCAGGAGCAATTACACGTGGTCACCAGGCAGAAAGACGAAAGCGTATTCTGGCTTTCTGCCTCCCAGGAACAAGAAAAAAGCAGCACGCTGGAGCACTAGCTAAGCTAAAGCTGGAAGCAGCCGAATGGATGGAAAAAGCGGACACCCTACAAGGAAAACTGATGTCACTGCAGGGACAATTCACCGAAGCGGATGCTGTCTTGGATCCCAAGGAAGACCAAATTGAAGAATTCAAAACGCAAAATGAGGTCCAACAGGAAATACCGGATGATGCGCGCAAGAAATTAATGAACTCACTGACGCCGAGAGGTGGATAGAATCCTGATAAGGAAACTCTTAACTGGATATGTTCAAGCACAGGAACACGGACGTCGTGAAGCTTGATGGCTGATGGGATGCAGCCTGGGTATCAAAGAGGAAGAAATGAGGAACAAGGTGGTGTCACCGGATGGATGACTGGGTGGTTTGGACCCAAAGGTGCCCCCAACGCACCCGGGAAACCGAATCACCGATCCATGCCCGGGAACTCTTTTCCAGGACTTTTGGTAAAATTTCTAAAAACCGAACCTCAATTAGCTTTTCCACCGCCCAAGCTCCCTGCTCATGACATGAAGCCTCCAGACTCAGCAGGAGGCTGAGCGCTGGCTTTAGAAAAAGTACCACCATGTCTTAAAACTACCCTTGGATCCACACCCAGAAACACAGATGGGATTTCCCAAGCCACGGCCACTGCTGTGTCTCTTATCAACCCACCCGGACCGGAAACGGATGGCGGTGGGCATCCTCTTCTAAATGCTGTGACTGACACTTTACCCACGTACAACACCATTAATACTGTCACCCGGGAAGAGGACTGACCTGGCCAAAGACCTTTCAAAGCAATACAGGATTCTTAAGCCAGAGAGGAGACAGTACTCGAAAGAAACCAAGTCACTATGCGTGTGTACCTTATCGCAAAATGGCCTTTTGCGAGATGTACGAGATTGATGGTTTTGGTTTAAGTTAAATAAAAATATTCTTAATATTTGAAAAGACTGTCTTTTAATGACTGCAGAGGTATTCACCAAACTGAAAACACTGGCTCCTTATGGGGCACCTGGGTGGCTCAGTCGGTTGAGCGTCCGAAAAAGAGCTCAGGTCTATAGGCAGGAGGGAGCAGGAAGAAGGAAGTAAAAGAAAGGTGGGTTGGTTATTGCAAGGTTCCTTTCCTTTAGGGGATGTAAGGGGCTTATCATGCAGGTGACCTGACTCATGATGATCAGGCTAGTCAAGGGTTTAAGGTTCCCTGTCTGGGAGAGCCAAAACTGTAATTAAGTTAAGCCTTAGTTTGGTGGAGTGGGACTTAGCATAAGCGACTCCATTTTGGGTATGCGGTCTTGTCTTTAACACTCTCAAGGTGGAAAGAACCGGCACTGGAAAGGCTCGCCCAGTTGCCACTAGAGAAGGAGGCGCATCTGCTTCAGGGCTCTGCCCTAAAGCACCTGGCTCTGCGCTAAAGCTACCCCTAAAGCACCAGGGGTCAAGTGGGGCCTTAAGTACAGTCTACGCTTTCCTTACCAAAGCACATTCCCTGGTTCAGGGCTGAATGTGCCAGGGGAAAGAGACACATTTTCCTCCAAGAAGGAGCCCTCCCACTGCCAAGCTGTGTGGCCATGGGGTTGTGTCTACCCAGAGGGGGCACATCTTGCAAATCCACTCAAAGGCATTATAATAAGCTAGCAGCAAGCCTGAGCGGTACCACCCCTGCACTACTGTGGCCCCTCCGATCTCTACTACCCCTCAGAACACGGAGGACAGGTTCCTGTGGACCCCATCCCCGAATCAGGCTTACCCTGACAGGTCACCTGAAGAGCAATCTTTTGTTCATTATGAATCACAAATCATTTGCAAAACAGGGAGCTGCCTAAATGCTGGCATGAGCTCCCTGTGAACTGCCGTAGGAGGCAGATGGTTGCCAATTAAGGTAGGACTCGGCCATCATGGATTCAGTAGGGCTTCAAACGGGGTGCCTCAAACAGGCTTTGTTCACGCGCCGAGAGGCTCCAGCTCTAAATGCCGAAGCACCTTCGCCCTGGCCTGTCCTTGTTGTTTCCAGAGCTGACAGAAGCCCAGCTGTGGATGTTCAGGGACATCTTTGGGCAGAATACCAAGCCTCGCAGCAGTCAGCCCCTGTTCAATTAAGAGAAGAGAGGACTGATAAATGTTCGGTTTACTCGCATCCCCTCAAATATCCAACACAAGGGAGAGAATAATCTTAATACGTTCTGAAATAACTTAAACTCATTAAAGTTGAAAAAAAGAAACAAGGGAAGAAAGAATTCTGCAGCAATGAGCTGACACAGAGCACGGGGATTTGGTGACGTCACACAACAAGCCAAAGATGTGGCTCAGAAAAGACAGGAAACCCACTCGGGATACTTAAAAGTGTGACCGCTCAGCCAGCTAGCTAACCAACTAACCAGACAGGCAAACCAGGACCAGGAGATCAGTCTCAAACACCCTGTGAAGTGAGGATGGACGGTTGAGTTCTGTTCTCCATGTTAAACCCGAATGAATTATCCTGGAGGAGGGAGAACTGCTATCAATTAAACAAACAATATGCTGAGAAAAGAGCTGTGTGATGATAACCATTAAGCACATTTATTCACATGCTGTACACACATTTCATGCCCTCTGTTCAAGACATAGGCTCCTCCTCTGTCACAGTCACACAGACATGATGTACGTACTTGCTCTGATGCCAGCAGATACAAAGCCCCTCTCCCTCGGCACGCACACCACTCGCCCGAGACCACCCAGGCAAAGGGCCTCCACACGCCGACCCCACGTGCACCTTCATCCATTCCCCCGCCTCAGAGCCACACGTACCAGTGGCCAGCCTCTTCATGCCTAGCAAGATGATGGAACGTTCTGCAAAGCTGGTGGGGTCACTCTACTCCTCAGGAAGGTGCCACCTCCTGTGGCCTTGCGTGGCCCCTGGCTTGGGTCATGGCACTGCAAGCACTGCTCTGCTCCCCCTAAGGGTGGAAGGACCCTGTTGCCCTGAGGCTCCAGGTTGGCCCTCCACAAGCCAGTACCTGTGATCTATCCTAGGCCGTGGGGACCCGGGGAAGACACAGGAAGACACCCACTTCTGTCCTGCTGCTCTGTTCTCTGTGAAACAGAGAGTTATAAATGCAGAAGGAACCAGCCAGACTGGGGATATAAACAAGGGCAGCTGGCTGGGTGGCCCCCTGTGAATGAAGCCCTAGGCCCCATTTAAAGAAGACAGATGCTGCTCAAGCCCTAGATTAGAAGAGGAGCTAGAAACAGGATTTTCAAAGGAACGCTCCTCATTAAAAAAAAAAATGCTATCAGGACACATGGGTGGCTGTCAGCTGAGCGTCTGACCTCGGCTCAGGTCATGATCTCAATGTGGATGGGTTTGAGCCCCACATCAGGCTCTGTGCTGACAGCCCAGAGCCTGAAGCCTGCTTTGGATTCTGTGTCTCCCTCGCTCTCTGCCTATCCTCTACTCACGGTCTGTCTCTCAAATAAATAAATAAATAAATAAATAAATAAATAAATAAAATGTTGAAATGAAAAAAAATAACTTTTAGAAATGCTATCAAATTCTTTAAATCTCCCCTTTTCCAAGATAAAACACATCTATTTGCAACTTGCTCTGTTGTCCCAAATATCTGGTGAATCATAGCTTTTGCTGTCCTTGAGGATGCTGTTTTGGTTAATCTTCATCATCAACAGCTCTTCCGGTTATTGCACGTGTGCGAAAACTTCATGGTCACGATGTTTCTGATGGGGCTTTCCACACATGACAGCTGTCTTGGACCTCAGCACAGAAATAAGTTTCATGCTAACCTGTGCGCCTTCCAGAGTTTTCTTTTTCTCTACCCCCAGTGTACCCACCTGTACCCTGGACTCTCTGCACTGACCTCGCGGTAACACAGATGTTGACGAACGATGGGGCCTTTTACACTTCACAGGATCTGTTGATTGTCATCCACCCAGAGAACCTTCTCAAACATTTGTAATACAGAAGGTCCAAAGAAGAGCTTGACGGGTTAGGGGAATTTCTAAGGAAGGTGGCCTTACTAAGTTCCCAAAAGCCTTCTAGGGTGGCATTTGCTTTTTCTGTTCACAATACGGTTCTCAGTTTATTGGGCTGAAATACCGTCCAGACTCTGACACGGGACCCGTTTCTGAGGTGGACTTACCGAAGTAAAGGCTGGTATGGAAGGTGTAATTTCAAAGCATTCATTTACAATGAGAAATACAATTGTTCATTCAAGCCCAATGGCCAGCAGCATCTTTACTGTAGAGAAAGCCACATGGGAAGCCAACCTATAACTAAAAGTTTGCCGATGGGGGGAAAAAAATGAATTTGATTCACCTCAAACGGAGTAGCCACGCTGAGTCTGGCCAGAAGCCAGGGCCTCTGGCTTCTCATTCATCTGCTAAATGTCACCGTGGGTTCTCAAGAGAAAGAATACTGTAGGCAAGATCACACTTTGTACCGAAAGGCTTTTGTCCCAAATCTAAACCGTGTGGCCCATTTTAGAGGCAGGCCAAGGTCCTACTCCAGGGTAAGCAATTCTTCCTCCCTGGCCTCTTCTCTCACATTTACTGCTTGATTTGGGGGCTTGTGGAAGACCCAGAGACACAGCGCTCAAGTTCCCCTTCAGAAGAAGCAAACTGCCGTGGCAAGAATATGAATCACTGACAGCCTCCATCTGGCAGCTCCTCCCAGGTACTTGGATTTGAACCAAGGTAACACTTTTTGTGGGTTGGTCCTTGGCCAAGACTGAGAAGTATGGCAGTACTAGGGGCTGGCCATTTCTGCCCAGTGCAGGACTCCTCTAATGGGCAACCTGGGCTCTGGAGCACCCTCTACTCTGGAAGTCCCCTGGGATTCTGGACATTCTGGAGAAGAGACGGGAACTCCTTGAGAGGAACAAGACATCGAGAGGATCCAAGGAAGAGGTGACCTGGGCTTGCCTCTCTACAGCCCCAGAAGGATGTGCCGGCGTCTTGGCTGCAAAGACTCAGACCTCAGTGATGAACGGTATCTTTATTCCAAAGTCCTCTGCTGGGATTGTGGTGTCCTGAGCAGGTATTTTTCCAGTTTCAGTGAAGCAATTCCTTCAAGAAACAGTCTAACGGTATTTCCAAATCGTCCAAGCTGGGTCACCAGGGGGATTTTATTAGACATATTTATTCTACAATCCAGCATCTCACAAGACATCCAGAAGCTTCCTGTAAGCTGCCTCTCCTGCCTGCCTCCCAGGCAGAATTCTCATGTTGCTTCTCAGACATTAAAAATAAAATGAAAAAGCTCCTGTTGTGCAGGATGAAACCTTCTGAGCTGAAAGGTTCCTGCTTCCACCCCAGCCAGTTGGTAGACATGCCTGTCTTCCACCTCCTTCCTGTCTGTGTAAGTCCCCTTGTGGCTGGGAGCCTTTCTCTGCCATGGTCAAACCGACTTTAGATCTGCAAGGCTGAGGCCATGGTTGAAATGTAACACAAAACTACCCTGCCTCTATTTTCATTTCTATTAGACCTTTATAATGATTCCTTCTTGAACTGACGCTTAAATGGCTAAAGACTGATCATAATAGAACACTTAATTGTTTACTTGTCTAACTCTCTCAGCCCTAATGAAATACTGTGTTTTCACTGAGCAGCTTACATGGTGTTTTCTTCCTGTCACTGAAGAGAGCAAGGGGGCTGAGGCAGAATTCAGATGAGCCCATGCTCGCTTGGTGTTCTCATCCTAGGCATTTTTCATCCAACAGCGAGGAACAGAGCCCTCTGGAGGGAGAATCACAGAGTTCTGGGGAACAAGCTTTTGGACATGATCACACGCAGGTCCTCAGAGAGGAAGAAGGCGGCTGAAGAGGAGTTACCAGAGACCATGTCACCCTGTTGGGATTCCTAGACGGGGTGCAGGCTCTGCGTGTGAAAGGCTGGTGTTGGAGCCACTCCAGTTACCTTTCTTCACACACCCCCTTCTCACTGCCTATGGTGTCACCTCCGTGCCATCCCCCGGGTGCACACCGCCCTCCCCTGTCACCAGATCATTACAGAAGCCTCTTGACTGACCCGTGTTTATCCCAGCTTCACTCCAGTCTGCTTCCAGCACAGCAGCAAGAGGTCTTTCATGTCCCTCTCCATCTGAGGACCCTCCAGGGGCTCCCAGCTCACTTAGAAGCAAGCCAGGGTTCTGACCACAGCCTCCACCCCCACTGTTCCCTCTAACCTCGCCTCTTAGCGTTCACCCTTTGCTTGTTCAGCTCCAGCACTACTGACCTCCTACCTCAGATATTCTTCACATGCTTCCTCTTTAGGGCTTTTCACTTGCCATCCCCTCTACTGGAACAGAACTCTCCCGGAAACCTGCGGGGTTCACTCCCTCATACCTTTATCCAAATGTCATCATTCAATGGGGCCTCTACCCCTTACATACTCCCTAGCCTCCATCTCTGTCTTATTGTTCTCCATAGACTTTACTACTGACACACACTTTAGTTCACCTACTTATTTGGTTTACTGCTGATCCACCTTACTGGGATCTTAGCTCTAGGAGGGCAAGGATTTTCCTCTGTTGTTTTCACTGCTGAATCGTCAGTGCCTAGAAAAATGTCCAGCACTAATTAGGTGTGCAAACACATATTTTTTTGAGTGACTAGAGTACATCAATAAATGTAAACATGCATAAATGAATGAACAGGCATTCATTTCTGGCCACGAATCCCAATGGCCACAGTCTACTCTCGGCCAGAAGCCTGGACGTATCTGCACTTTGCATTCTAGGATTCTGGGCATAAAGAAATCTTCCGGTGGGAGACGGCGATGCTAAAGGCAGAGTGAGATCCAGAGCTCAGAATGAGCCCCAGCCTTCCAGCCAGAAGCGCTGATTTAAGCCTAGGGCAACATGCTGGAGGAGGAGGGGATGTGAACCTGAGTTCAAAAAGGCCCTGCTTCACAGCATGACAAGGGACAAGTGGACTCAAGGAGCTTCCCTGGAGGCATCAGATAAAGACAGTTCGGTGAGTGGAGGAGGCATCACTGTGAACACCCCCTGAGTCTGGGGATGCTCTGGGAGCCTGGGGATGGTTTTGGCTGTTAGAGCCCAGAACAATCCAGGACAATTTTCCAGAAGGAGAAGAGGGGAAGTTGGCTACCTAGGACCATGTCCTTTGTATACAGGACCGATTCATAGAATCGTGGGGCCAAGGTCAATGACTGAGACACATCCCTCTCCGAAGGCTTCTGGAGAGGGGAGTTCCATTTATCCCCTGTTCGCCAAGTCTGGGGTTTCAAACTTCTTACAAGAAAGTAGTATTTCTCCATGAGACTTCGACATTTGAGAACCTCAGTCGGTTCAACCTAACACTTACGTATTCATCAAATTTTCAAGGTACGCACATTTTACGTTTCCACACTTGTGTCAATCCGCCCACCAGAAACAGCGTACCGATTTATATTGTCTGTTTCTCATGCCTTACATTGAGTATCTCTCTCTTTCTACCTGCTTTGAGGGGAATCCTATTTCCCAGAGACTTGTCTACTTGATTTATCCTTCCAAAGTTCTGGTCCTTGATTTGATTAATCAATTCCACAGACTTTTTGCTTTGTGATTAATGTAGGCTCGTATCTTTATTAATTTCTTCCACCACTTTTTATTTTGCTGTTCATTTTCTAGCTTAGTTTGAATTCTTCATCCAATTATTCTCAATCTTCCAACGTTTAAGCGTATTTATGTTAGCAGTATCAGCTTTAGATGATGAATTTTTACTAAGAATAACTTTAGTCCCATCCCCGTATGTATTTGCATACAGTGGTCTCATCATCTTAAATGTCTAGTCTGTCTTTTCAGTATTGATTTCCACTTTGTCAGAGGAGCTATTTTTTATTTTGTTTAACTTCCAGATGGCTATCATCTATCTTCATTTAGGCACAGTCTTGCTATTAATGTGATCAGGAAATAGAGTTTGTAAAATTTTAATTTGGGGACCGGTTGTGGATTTCTTTGCCTGGGTACGTACATTGTATCAGTCAGGATGGGTTAGGTTAAGCTGCAATCAACAACTAAATATTCTCAGTGCCTTAACTCACATGGGTAAGCTGGGTGTTCTTCTCATCGTATCCATTTAGGGACTGGAGAGGATAGAGGCTCCACTTTGACACCTGCTTCCATGATCACAGGGGCAAAGGAAAGAGAACCTGGCTCTTAAAGCCACTTCTGTGTTCATTTCATTGGCTGAAGGAAGTTCAGATGCCAAGGTTCCACACAGCATGGATGTCTTAACCTCCCAAGGGAGGAGGACTGAGTATTTGTGAATAAACATTCTATCATATGCATTCAACAGATACTTATAAAGGACTGTGGAGACACCTCCTGCTATATACCAAAATTTGTCATAGACTTTGGAATCCTAGCAGATATTGTCAGTTGATGTCCTGCCTCGCCTTCTCATCATCCACTTTCCAGCCAGAGGAGGCCATGTGACCCAGATGTAAGTGGAAGTTGGTGAGGTTCCTAGGAAACCTTTTTTCTTTTCTTTTTTCTTTTTTTCTTTTTTAAGCTTTTGTTTTTCTGATGTTGGTGCTGCCTGGTCTTCTTCCTCCTTCTTCCTGTCTTGAGTGCTCATGTTGAGAAAGGCCAAGAGAATGCCAGAAACATCTGCCTTGACATTGTTGAGCATCTGAACCAATGTCAGCAGCTGCCTACTCACAGATTTCTCATATGAAGAAACAGGTAGCCTCGTGTTTGTATAAACCACTGTGGTTGGGTTTCTTGTTACTCGCATCTGAAAGCATTTCTGAGTCATAACAGAATTCAGCATGTAAACAAGACAATTCCCATCTTCAGTGAGTAATAATCCATGAGAAGCATTGTTATGAAATGATAGAAAATATGTTCATCGGTCTCTGCCCCCAGTTCCTGCACAGAACTCCCAAAAGCCTTGTCATTTCCTAACCAATCAGAGCACCAAGAGCTTCTTTTGTTCCAATATTTGAGATTTGATCCCAGTTCCTGACACAGTTCCTAAATTCCCCGGAATTTCCTGGGTGATAGCAGTGCCTTTTGTTCTAATGAGAAAACTCTGGACGGGCTAATGGGTGGCCCCTGGATGGGGGCTGGTTACTACACAGACCGTGATTAGAAGCTTGGGATTTTCAGCCCTACCACCTCTCTCTGTGCCTTGCCCCTCCGACCATTCTCCACAGAGGAAAGAGGGATGAAAACGAGTCAACAGTTGTCCATGCCAACGTGACGAAGTCTCCATAAAAATCCAATAGTACAGGGTTTGGAGAACTTCCACGTTGGTGAACAGGGTTGGTGAACCCTCCCAGAACTTGCCCTATGTATCTCTTCATCTGGACAGTCCTCTGTATGCTCTATCACACATCATCTTTGTCAATGTAAAGCAGTGTTTCTCTCAGTCCTACGAGCTGTTCTAGCAAGTAACTGAATTCAAAACGGGGGTGGTGGTGGTCATGGGAACCTCTGACTAGCAACCAAGTCAACAGAAATTGTGGGTAAGCTGAGGACCTACCACTTGGAAATGGCATCTGAAGTGGGGGGGCAGTCTCGTGGGACCGGGCCCTTAACCTATGGGTTCTGTGCTACTCCTGTTAGGGTCAGAATTGAATTGAATTGTAAGATACCCAGCTGGTATCATGGAGAATTGCTTGGTACCGGGGCGCGGGAGGGGCACACAACACATCTGGTGTCAGAAGTGTTGTGAGTGTGGTAGTTGTGTGAGAGTAAAGGAGAAAGTCACAAGAAGAGTGCGTTTTTCCTCCTCATCTGTGGACAGCTGAAAAGAATGCTAAATATGTATTCTAAATATGTAAAAGAATTTATATGGTCCCAGATTATCAAAGGTGTTCAAATATGTGCTAGGAGACAAAGTAGGATTGTCAAAATGTTGATAATCGTTGCACAAAGAATCTATTTTTTCCCCAAACATAGTTTTCTCAATTATTATAGGTGCAACAACCACACTAACAATTACTTAGCCAACTCTAATTTTCACTGGTATCAGTGATTCACCACTGTTATTTTTACAACAGCTTTATGGAAACTAGAATTCACATACCATATAATTGACCAATTTAAAATGTACCTAGTTCTTAGTATATCTGCAGAGTTGAGCAACTATCACCACAATCTATTTTAGGATATTTGCATCACTCCAACAAGAAACTCTATATCCTCTTAGGCGTACTCCTTATTTCATCCCAACCTCCCCCAACCCCTCTTGCCCCTCCTCCATCCCACTTCTGCCCACAGCCCTAGGCAACCACTAATCTATTTTCTCTTTCCACGGCTTTACCTCTTCTGGACATTTCATATACGTGGAATGATACATACATTAGGGGGTCTTTCGAGATGAGCTTCCTCCACTTAGCATGTCCTCACAGTTCATCCATGCTGGAGCACACATCGGTACTTCATTTCTTTTACTCCCAGTTAAGCCACTGTATGAGTACACCACACTTCTTCATCCATTCGCTGGACATTGCACTTTTTTCCTTTTTTTCTATGACGAATACTGCTGCTACAAACATTCATGTACAAGTTTTTGTTTGAACACCTGTTTTTCATTCTTTGGGGGTATATACCTGTGAGTGAAATTACTGGATGTTTAACTTTTTGAGGAACTTCCAGGCTGTTTTCCAAAGTGGCTGCACCCTTTTACATTTCTACCAACAGCGTATCCCATTCCTATTTCTCCTATCCTCTCCAATGCTTGTTATCATCTGTCTTTTTTATTTTAGCCATTCTAGTAAGTGTAAAGTGGTATCCTGTTGAGGGTTGGATTTGCATTTCCCTGATGACTAACAATGTTGACATCTTTTCACATGTTTATTGGCCATGGGTGTATCTTCTTAGACTGAGTTTTTTGCCCACTTTTTCCATTTTTTAAAAAATGTTTTATTTATTTTTGAGAGAGTCAGAGAGAGAGAGAGAGACAGAGACAGAGAGAGACAGGGAGGGGCAGAGATAGAGAGAGACACAGAAGCTAAAGCAGGGTCCAGGCTTTGAGCTGTTAGCACAGAGACAGATGTGGGGCGTGAGCCCACAAACCGTGAAATCACGACCTGAGCCAAAGTTGGACGTTTAACTGACTGAGCCACCCAGGCATCCCTTTGGCCCATTCTTAAATTGAGTGATTTGTTTTTGCGTTTTTGAGTTGTAAGCGTTCTGTATCTATATTAGTACACGTTTCTTGTCAGAAATATGATTTGCAAAAATTATCTCCCATTCTATGGGTTGTCTTTTCACTTTTCAACTATGTCCTTTACAGCACAAACATTTTTTAATGTTTACTTATTTTGAGAGAGAGAGAGAGAGAGAGAGAGAGAGAGAGAGCATGAGTGGTGGCAGGAGCAGAGACAGAGGGAGAGAATCCCAAGCAGGCTCCATGCTGTCAGCATAGAGCCTGACGTGGGGCTTGATCTCACCAACTGTGGGATCCTGACCTGAACCGAAATCAAGAAATGCTTAACTGACTGAGCCAGCCAGGCACCCCAAAGCACAAAATTTTTAAATTTTGATAATGTCAATTACCTGTTTTTTTCCTTCTGCTGTGTTTTTGGTGTCAAGGCCACAGAGATTTACATCTATGCTTTCTTCTAAAAATTTAATAGTTTTAGCACTTAACATTTAGGTCTTTGGTCCATTTTGAGTTAATTTTCACCTATGGTGTGAGGCAGAAGTTCAACTTCATTCTTTTGCATGCAATATCCAGTTGTCCCCACACTGTTGAAAAGACTGTCCTTTCTCCCATGGGGTTGTCTTGATGCCTTTGTTGAAAATCAATTGGCTATAAATATGATGGTACATTTCTAGATTTTCAATTCTATCCCATTAATCAACATGTCTTTCCTTACACTAATACCACACTATCTCGATCACTGTAGCTTTCTAAGAAGTTTTTAAGTCAGGAAGGGTGAGTTCTCCAACTCTGTCCTTCTCTTTAAAGATCTGCTTTGGCTATTTTGGGTTCCATAAATTCCCATATGAATTTTAGCATCAGCCTGTCAGTTTCTGCTAAGAAGCCAGCTGTGGTTTTGATAAAGATTTCATTGAAGCTGTAGATCAATTGGAGAAGTGCTACCATCTTAACAACATCGTCTTCCAATCCATGAGTCTGTTTATTTAAATCTTGTTTAATTTCTTTCAATAATGTTTTATACTTTTAGTGTACAAGTTTTGAATCTCGTTTTTAGTTCAATGTAATTAGTATTTTATGTTTTGATGCTGTTGCAAATGCAATTGTTTTTTTGGGGGGTGTTAGGTTTATTAATTTATTTTGAGAGTGAGGGTGCGTGAGTGGGGGGAATGCAGAGAGAGAGAATCCCAAGCAGGCTTAGCATTGTATGTGCAGAGCCCAACGCAGGGCTCGAACTCAACAACCAGGAGATCATGACCTGAGCTGGTCTATAGCCTGGCCCCGAGGCTTGGAGTTGAACAACGAAATTGAACAAAACTAAGCAAAACGTTGGGGGAGGGGGGAACGAAAGTGTAAAAAGCAAATATAGAAAGCTCAAGGGGAGGTAAAAGTGTTTTCAGACACACACAGAAAAGGAGTGTCCCCACGTGCTCTGGCCAAACCAAACGCCCCCTTTTACTCAACTGTTGAAAAAAAAGAAGAAGGAAAAGCGATGAAAAAGTCACACTTTCATAGCCCTTCTCGGAAGAAACAGTCAGCGGGGACAGGACAGCTCACTGCCCTGAAAGACCTTGAAAGATTTACCCCAGATAACACAGCACACCATAATCAACCTCCAGAGGCTCTCAAAACCACTACAAACTCCGGTCTCTTCTGTCATTTCATCATCCACCGTTTCTGTCAAGCATTAAAGCCATACCAGAGAAACCTGGAGAAGAATTTGCTCCCCAATTCAAAGTGAGAAAAGCTGTTTGGAAAGCCCCCCCTCTTTTTGTTTTTCCATTTGCCCAAGGCCTTTCCACAATTCTTTCCTCCCGCTTCCAAATGTCTACAGGTCAAGAACTTGAGCAGTCGGGTCCATAGGGGCCACGGTTGGGAGAGGGCACACCCTCCAAAGTCCCTCCAAGGGAGTCCTGAGTCTCCCGAAGCGGCTCCGATGGGCTCTGATCGCCCCTTCCTTATTTACTGCCATCAGGCACTTGGAGGTGGACGGTCGGTCGGCAGCGGCCGGGCGACCCGGAAAGGCTGAGAATGCCGCCCCCCAGAGCACCGCGCCCGCCCGGCCTCGGGCACACCAGTTAGCCGAGTTTCCGCCCAAGGCCAAGCCCCGGGAGAGGGGGGGAGGCCCGGGGAAAGCTTGGGTCCAGACCCCAAGGGACGATTCTCAGCGGGGCCGGGACAATGGGCGGCGGGGACCCGCGCGGGGGGCGTCCCGGGAGGATGGCCCGCCCCGCTGTTCCCGGGTGCTCGGGCGGCAGCCCCGAGCTGGCCGCCTGGCCGCGGCGTGGCGCAGCCCTCGTCCCTGGCCCGAAGCAGACACGGCGTGGAGCGGGCGGCCAGGCACGAGCACGGGGCCCCGCGGGGCAGCGGACCCGCCCCGGCCTGGGCCACGACCCTGACCCCCGGTCCCCGGCCCGCGCGCTCCCGTCCGGCCCCGCACGGCTCACTCACCTGCCCACGGTCTGCTTGGAGAGCGGCTTCATGTGCTTGAAGGGCAACGGCAGCGGCGGCCCGCGGGGCTCGGGCCTGTCGCGGCTACATCGCTTCCAGCTGAGTTGGCGGCGGCTGCGGCGTCAGCGGCGGAGGCTGCTGCGGCTGCTCCTGTGGCGGCTGCGCCTGCTGCTGCGGCGGTGGCGGCTGCTGCGGCGGCCGCTGCGCCGGCTGCGGCTGCGACTGCGGCGGCTGAGCGACGGCTGCGGCAGCAGCAGCGACTGCGGCGGCGGCGGCGGCTGCTGCTCCCGGGCCGGAGCCCCGCCCTCGCCGCGTCACTTCCAGTGGCGCCGCCCGCCGGGGGGCGCGTGGGGCCAGGCTGGCAGCTAGGCTTGGGCACGGCGCGCGGCCTGTCCCCCGCCGCCCGAGCCCCTCCGCCCACCCCCCCCAAACCGGGCCGCTCCGCCGAACGCGCGGAGCCCCGCGTCCCGGCCCCGGCTAGGCCGTGCACCGGTGGGAGGGGGCGGCGGTTCGTGATCTCGCGTTTCCTGAGTTTTAGCTCCGCGCTGGGCTCTGTGCTGACGGCTCGGAGCCTGGAGCCTGCTTCGGATTCTGTGTCCCCCTCTCTCTCCGCCCCACCCCTGCCTGTGCTCTCTCACTTTCAAAAATGAACAAACGTAAAAAAAAATTTAGGGCCGCCTGGGTGGCTCCGTCGGTTGAGCGTCCAACTTGGGCTCAGGTCATGATCTTGCAGTTTGTGAGTTTGAGCCCCGCGTCCGGCTCCGTGAAGACAGCTGGAAGCCTGGAGCCTGCTTCAGATCCCGTGTCTCCCTGTCTCTCTCTGCCCCTTCCCCGCCCATGCGCTGTCTCTGTCTCTCAAAAATGAATACACGTTAAAAGAAAATTGTTTCTAATTTAAAAAAACAGTGGCCCATCCCCCAGCCAAAATCCCAAAGGGAACCAGTTCCTGCCAGGGAACTTGCCTGCTCCTCGCAATCACCCAACGCTGTGCTTCTGCGGAGCCACCCCTCCGGCAGCAGCGGGTCTGACTCCCTCCCGCTGCCACAGGGCCCCTCCTGAAGTGGATCACCTAAGGAGAAGCGAGCTAAGCCTGCCCCTCCTGCCCCCGTGAACCTTGCCCACCCACCCTAGCTCATAGGCCAGATCCCCAGCACCACAAGCCTGGCAGTGTGCAAGTAGCCCAGACGGGCCACGCCACCCCACAGTGAATCCCGCCCCTAGGAGAGGGGAAGAGAAGGCACACACCAGTCCGACTGTAGCCCCAACGGTGGGCTGGGGGCAGACATGGGGTCTGACTGCGGCTCCACCCACCAACTCCAGTTATACACCACAGCACAGGGGAAGTGCCCTGCAGGTCCGCACCACTCCAGGGACTATCCAAAATGACCAAACGGAAGAATTCCCCTTAGAAGAATCTCCAGGAAATAACAACAGCTAATGAACTCATCAAAAAGGATTTAAATAATATAACACAAAGGGAATTTAGAATAATAGTCATAAAATTAATCGCTGGGCTTGAAAACAGTATAGAGGACAGCAGAGAATCTCTTACTACAGAGATCAAGGGACTAAGGAACAGTCAGGAGGAGCTGAGAAACGCTTTAAACGAAATGCAAAACGAAATGGAAACGACGACGGCTCGGATTGAAGAGGCAGAGGAGAGAATAGGTGAACTAGAAGATAACGTTATGGAAAAAGAGGAAGCTGAGAAAAAGAGAGACAAAAAAATCCAGGAGTAGGAGGGGAAAATTAGAGAACTAAGTGATACACTAAAAAGAAATAATACACGCATAATTGGTATCCCAGAGGAGGAAGAGAGAGGGAAAGGTGCCGAAGGGATACTTGAAGAAATAATAGCTGAGAACTTCCCTGAACTGGGGAAGGAAAAAGGCACTGAAATCCAAGAGGCGCAGAGAACTCCCTTCAGACGTAACTTGAATCGATCTTCTGCACGACGTATCATAGTGAAACTGGCAAAATACAAGGATAAGGAGAAAAGTCTGAAAGCAGCAAGGGGTAAACGTGCCCTCACATAGAAAGGGAGAACTAGAAGACTCGTGACTGATCTCTCTTTTGAAACTTGGCAGGCCAGAAAGGATTGGCACGAGATCTTTAATGTGCTGAACAGAAAAAAATATGCAGCCGAGAATCCTTTATCCAGCAAGTCTGTCATTTAGAATAGAAGGAGAGATAAAGGTCTTCCCAAACAAACAAAAACTGAAGGAATTTGTCACCACTAAACCAGCCCTACAAGAGATCCTAAGGGGGATCCTGTGAGACAAAGTAGCAGAGACATCACTACAAGCATAAAACATACAGACATCCCAATGACTCTAAACCCGTATCTTTCTATAATCACACTGACTGTAAATGGATTAAATTCGCCAACCAAAAGACACAGGGTATCCGAATGGATAAAAAAACAAGACCCATCTATTTGCTGTCTACAAGAGACTCATTTTAGATCTGAGGACACCTTCAGATTGAGAGTGAGGAGATGGAGAACGATTTATCATGCTACTGGAAGCCAAAAGAAAGCTGGAGTAGCCATACTTATAGCAGACAAACTCGACTTTAAATTAAAGGCTGTAACAAGAGGTGAAGAAGGGCATTACATAATGATTACAGGGTCTATCCACCAGGAAGAGCTAACAATTATAAACGTCTACGCGCCGAATACCGGAGCCCCCAGACATATGAAGCAATTACTCATAAACATAAGCAACCTTATCGATAAGAATGTGGTAACTGCAGGGGACTTTAACACTCCACTTACAGAAATGGATAGATCATCGGGACACGTGGTCAATAAAGAAACAAGGGCCCTCGGGGCGCCTGGGTGGCGCAGTCGGTTAAGCGTCCGACTTCAGCCAGGTCACGATCTCGCGGTCCGTGAGTTCGAGCCCCGCGTCGGGCTCTGGGCTGATGGCTCAGAGCCTGGAGCCTGTTTCCGATTCTGTGTCTCCCTCTCTCTCTGCCCCTCCCCCGTTCATGCTCTGTCTCTCTCTGTCCCAAAAATAAATAAACGTTGAAAAAAAAAAAATTAAAAAAAAAAAAGAAACAAGGGCCCTGAATGACACATTGGATCAGATGGACTGGACAGATATATTTAGAACTCTGCATCCCAAAGCAACAGAATATACTTTCTTCTCGAGTGCACATGGAACATTCTCCACGATAGATCATATACTGGGTCACAAAACAGCCCTTCATAAGTATACAAGAATTGAAATTATACCATGCATACTTTCAGACCACAATGCGATGAAGCTTGAAATCAACCACAGGAAAAAGTCTGGAAAACCTCCAAAAGCATGGAGGTTAAACAACACCCTACTAAAGAATGAGTGGGTCAACCAGGCAATTAGAAAAGAAATTAAAAAATATATGCAAACAAACGAAAATGAAAATACAACAATCCAAACGCTTTGGGATGCAGCGAAGGCAGCCCTGAGAGGAAAACACATTGCAATCCAGGCCTATCTCAAGAAACAAGAAAAATCCCAAATACAAAATCCAACAGCACACCTAAAGGAAATAGAAGCAGAACACCAAAGGCGGCCTCAACCCAGCAGAAGAAGAGAAATAATAAAGAGCAGAGCAGAAATAAACCATATAGAATCTAAAAAAACAGTAGAGCAGATCAACGAAACCAAGAGTTGGTTTTTTGAAAAAATTAACAAAGTTGACAAATCTCTAGCCAGGCTTCTCAAAAAGAAAAGGGAGATGACCCAAATAGATAAAATCACGAATGAAAATGGAATTATTACAACCAATCCCTCAGAGATACAAACAATTATCAGGGAATACTAGGCAAAATTATATGCCAACAAACTGGACCACCTGCAAGAAATGGACAAATTCCTAAGCACCCACACTCTTCCAACACTCAATCAGGAGGAAATAGAAAGCTTGAACAGACCCCATAACCAGTGAAGAAACTGAATCGGTTATCAAAAATCTCCCAACAAATAAGAGTCCAGGACCAGATGGCTTCCCAGGGGAGTTCTACCAGACGTTGAAAGCAGAGATAATACCTATCCTTCTCAAGCTATTCCAAGAAGTAGAAAGGGAAGGAAAACTTCCAGACTCATTCTATGAAGCCAGTATTCCTTTGATTCCTAAACCAGACAGAGACCCGGTAAGAAAAGAGAACTACAGGCCAATATCCCTGATGAATATGGATGCAAAAATTCTCAATAAGATACTAGCAAATCGAATTCAACGGCACAGAAAAAGAACGATTCACCAAGATCAAGTGGGATTCCTTCCTGGGATGCAGGGCTGGTTCAACATTCGCAAATCAATCAACGTGATACATCACATTAATAAAAGAAAAGATAAGAACCATATGATCCTGTCAATCGATGCAGAAAAGGCCTTTGACCAAATCCAGCACCCTTTCTTAATAAAAACCCTTAAGAAAGTCGGGATAGAAGGAACATACTTAAACATCATAAAAGCCATTTATGAAAAGCCCACAGCTAACATCATCCTCAATGGGGAAAAACTGAGAGCTTTTTCCCTGAGATCAGGAACACGACAGGGATGCCCACTCTCACCGCTGTTGTTTAACACAGTGTTGGAAGTGCTAGCATCAGCAATCAGACAACAAAAGGAAATCAAAGGCATCAAAACTGGCAAAGATGAAGTCAAGCTTTCGCTTTTTGCAGATGACATGATATTATAGGTGGAAAATCCGATAGGCTCCACCAAAAGTCTGCTACAACTGATACATGAATTCAGCAGAGTTGCGGGATACAAAATCAATGTACAGAAATCAGTTGCATTCTTATACACTAACAATGAAGCAACAGAAAGACAAATAAAGAAACTGATCCCATTCACAATTGCACCAAGAAGCATAAAATACCTAGGGATAAAGCTAACCAAAGATGTAAAAGATCTGTATGCTGAAAACTATAGAAAGCTTATGAAGGTAATTGAAGAAGATATAAAGAAATGGAAAGACATTCCCTGCTCATGGATTGGAAGAATAAATATTGTCAAAATGTCAATACTAGCCAAAGCTATCTACACATTCAATGCAATCCCAATCAAAATCGCACCAGCATTCTTCTCGAAACTAGAACAAGCAATTCTAAACTTCATATGGAACCACAAAAGGCCCCGAATAGCCAAAGTCATTTTGAAGAAGACCAAAGCAGGAGGCATCACAATCCCAGACTTTAGCCTCTACTACAGAACTGCCATCATTAAGACAGCATGGTATTGGCACAAAAACAGACACATAGACCAATGGAATAGAATAGAAACCCCAGAACTAGACCCACAAACGTATGGCCAACTAATCTTTGACAAAGCAGAAAGAACATCCAATGGAAAAAAGACAGTCTCGTTAACAAACGGTGCTGGGAGAACTGGACAGCAACATGCAGAAGGCTGAAACTAGACCCCTTTCTCACACCATTCCCAAAAATAAACTCAAAATGCATAAAGGACCTGAATGTGAGACAGGAAACCATCAAAACCCTAGAGGAGGAAGCAGGAAAAGATCTCTCTGACCTCAGCCGTAGCAATCTCTTACTCGACACATCCCCAAAGGCAAGGGAATTAAAAGCAAAAATGAATTACTGGGACCTTATGAAGATAAAAAGCTTCTGCACAGCAAAGGAAACAACCAACAAAACTAAAAGGCAACCAACGGAATGGGAGAAGATATTTGCAAATGACACATCGGACAAAGGGCTAGCTAGCATCCAAAATCTATGAAGAGCTCATCGAACTCCACACCCGAAAAACAAATAACCCAGTGAAGAAATGAGCAGAAAACATGGATAGACACTTCTCTAAAGAAGATATGCGGACGGCCAACAGGCACATGAAAAGATGCTCAACGTCGCTCCTCATCAGGGAAATACAAATCAGAACCACACTCAGATATCACCTCACGCCAGTCAGAGTGGCCAAAACGAACAAATCAGGAGACTATAGATGCTGGAGAGGACGTGGAGAAACGGGAACCCTCTTGCACTGTCGGTGGGAATGCAAATCGGTGCAGCCACTCTGGAAAGCGGTGTGGAGGTTCCTCAGAAAATGAAAAATAGACCTACCGTATGACCCAGCAATAGCACTGCTAGGAATTGACCCAAGGGAAACAGGAGTACTGATGCATAGGGGCACTTGTACCCCAATGTTTATAGCAGCACTCTCAACAATAGCCAAATGATGGAAAGAGCCTAAATGTCCATCAACTGATGAATGGATAAAGAAATTGTGGTTTATGTACACAATGGAGTACTACGTGGCAATGAGAAAGAACGAACTATGGCCCTTTGTAGCAACGTGGATGGAACTGGAGAGTGTGATGCTAAGTGAAATAAGCCATACAGAGAAAGACAGATACCATATGGTTTCACTCTTATGTGGATCCTGAGAAACTTAACAGATACCCATGGGGGAGGGGAAGGAAAAAAAAAAGAGGTTAGAGTGGGAGAGAGCCAAAGCATAAAAGACTCTTAAAAACTGAGAACAAACTGAGGGTTGATGGGGGATGGGAGGGAGGGGAGGGTGGGTGATGGGTATTGAGGAGGGCACCTTTTGGGATGAGCACTGGGTGTTGTCGGGAAACCAATTTGAAAATAAATTTCATATATTGAAAAAAAACTTTAACATCAGTGTTACCTAAGTGTTTTCAAAATTAAACACCATGCCACATTCTATGTGAAGTACTTACTAATTATTCTCTCTAGTGGCGGACCAACAATGGAGCAGTGAGAGTGGTTTGTCCAGGGGTACAAAAGAACGCTACATTGTCTATAGAAAGTTTATAAGCAAGAATACAATCAATTCAACACTGAAAAAAAAAAAACAGTGGCTACTTCTTTTGTTTGCAATAATTTTTTTATGTTTATTTTTCTTGTTTGAGAGTGAAAATGGGGGAGGGGCAGAGAGAGAGAGAGAGACAGAGAGGGAGAAAGAGGACCTGAAGCACGTTCTGCGCTGACAGAGGCGGGGCTGAGAGGTCACGAGCCACAAGATCACAAGGCACGAGACCACAACCTGAGCCAAAGTCAGATGCTTACACTGACCGAGCCACCAAGGCACCCCAAAACAGTGGTTACTTCTGACCAGGGTGGACATTGGTGGGCTTGGAGGCTGTGGCCAAAGGAAGACATACACGTACATTTGTCTCTATGGGAGGAGAGTATTCTCCAACCGCTTTGTTTGGGTGGAGGCCCGCTCAGTGTGGTCTGGTTTACAAGTAACAGCATAAATGGGCTGAAGTAAAATTTATCAACAAGGAATATGTTGCCTCCAGAACCCCCAAAATACGGAAAGATTTGAGACTTGTACGTCCTCAACAAACGTGTCCAACAAATGTCCTCACGGTAGGATGTCAGACATGCGAGGTCATACCTGTGCTCCCGGTAAGTTAAGGTCCCGCCTGCAAAGATGACATGTGATAGCAGAAGGGTTTGGGTGCCCTGTGCATAACAAGGTAAAACATGTCCCCTTCAAGGTCAAGGGAAAGCTGGCCGAGAGGACATTGAAATCGGCGCTGAACAGAACCTATTAGCCAAATCTAGAAGAAACAGCAAACGATTTACCGTCTTTAAATCTGTTGGGATCCCAGGTGTTTTAAGGGTAGCAGGGTTTATACGGATAGAACTATAACGGAAAACAGTGGCTACTTATGGGGCACCTGGCTGGCTCAGTCGGTTGGGCGTCCCGCTTCGGCTCGGGTCACGATCTCGCGGTCCCGCGAGTTCGAGCCCGGCGACGGGCCCTGTGCTGACGGCTCAGAGCCTGGAGCCCGTTTCGGGTTCTGTGTCTCCCTCTCTCTGACCCTCCCCGTCCATGCTCAGTCTCTCTCTGTCTCAAAAATCAATAAACGTAAAAAAAAAAAAGAAATTAAAAAAAAAAAGAAATAAAACCTGGAAACGTCTGAATTCCAAAACTCATCTGGCCCCTAGGGTTTTGGAAAAAGGACCGTGGGCCTGCTTTACTTTTCACATCCACGTTTAAGACAATAGACACACACGGCAGGTAGGAGTGTAATAATATTTGTACGTGGATCTATACTTGGATTGATTATGAGGGCATCTGCCTACATTTGAGACACAGAAACAGAATGATAAAGGCCACACATCGCCAGTCCGACAAGACTGCGTGGTGTGCATACTGACTCTGGGACCCTATGCCATACCCCCACGTCCAATCTCGGGGGCAGGTGGCTGCCGCCGACACACTGGGAACCACGACCACAGACATCGTTTCCTCTTAGAATAACATGCTGCCTTCACGTGTAAAACCAACGCCATTAGGCCACACGTGAGCACATCTGTTTAGGGTTCATTTTGGTTCAGCGAACCACGGGCTTTCTTCACTCACCTATAAACAACCCTGTTTGATTTCACAGTAGGTAATACAGTGGATGACCAGGCCACGGAAGCTCGGATTCAGAAGTCGTGGGGAGAACACATTCCTCTCCTCCTCTGCTCTATGCAGAGGCTGGATGGGATCCACCCAGACTGAAGCGAACCAAGCACAGCCACCTCCCCTGGAAAAGGCGGAGGAAGGCGGGGTGTGGAATAGGTGAGGGGTGGAGAACGTTACCGCTGATCCAGCGAGGACACGGTGTGCGGTTTGCGACGCCGAATACAGAAAGGGCCGTCTCGCGGAAGAGAGACACAGGCGGCGTGGCAGCAGAGGACTCCCCTGGGACTCACGGGCAGAGATGCCTTTGACTCATGTTGCCCCTGACGCAACGGGCTACCTCGCGAGGCAGAGACTCTGCTGCTCCTGGAGAAGGTCGTTGAGAGATCCGTGAGCAGGGAGGGGTCCGCGAGGAACGTACCACAGCAGGACAAGCCAGGTAGGGAACCGGGGACACTGGACGGTCGATGCCCCACCAGGACGGGACAGCACCTACGCAGCTGCAGCTACGACGACGTGTACCTGCGCGAGGGCGCGATGCCAGGCTTCGCTAGGTCTTGCAAGATTTGAGAAGCAGCAGGAAGCCCAGGTTTCCACGTGAAAACTCCCAACTGTTCAATACGGGCCAATGATTGTCAGAAATGCTTCCACACGTAAGAAACAGGCCAAACGGAACGCACCTTCACCCTGCAGGCAAACATCACGGATCTTCGGTTTTCACGATTCACGTATCCAGAATCTCTAAGGACTCGACCAGGCATTCCCAACCTCACCGCTCTTGACGTTTGGGACCAGATAATTCTGTGCGGCAAGGCTGTCCTGGGCGGTGTAGGCTGGTCAGCAGCAGCCCTGGCCTGTGTCGCCAGATGCCAGGAGCACCCCACGCCCGAGCCAAGTCACGACAAAAACAAAAACGTCTCCGGCCATTGCCAAATGTCCCCCAGGGGGCCATCCCTGGCGGGAGCCCCTGGACTAGAGCAACATCCAACTCTCAGCTTCCAGGATTCTGTGGAAGCGTCGTCACACAGAATTCTAACACGGGGTTTCTTAAAGAAAGAGTTGCCTGGGTGAAGTAAGGACTTCTCCCTGCTTTGGAGGCAGAACCCCGGTTTCTGATGAACGGCAGCGCTCTTATTAACTAGCCCGATGACCTCTTTGAGTCCTCGCTTCCTCATCATTAAACCAGGAATAAATAACATCACCTCTGGGACTTGCCGTGGAGAAGGCAGCGAGAGACTTGACTCAAAAGCATCTAGCCCAGCAAGTCAGCAAGCACCAAAGACATTTCATCCACAGGAACCCTTCCCTGGCGGGCAGCCGGCCCAGTGTCTACAGTCGGAAACACACGGGGTCCGGAGTCACACCCCGGGCCCCAAGTCCTGCCTCGGCCACTCGCTGGCCGGGCAGACAACGGCAGGTCATTTTTCTTCTCTCTACACCAGAAATGAGGTCACCAGTAGGTGAGACCAGGCCAGGTGGTTCGGTACAGCACTTGGTAAACCAAACCAGGAGAGAAGTGGTGATGATGGCTACTCTCGGATCTCTGAAACGTTTCTGTAAAGGAAAGGACGAGCTCGTCGACAAACCCAAGAACTCAGAAGGTAGTAATAGGAGGGTGGGGTGCAGGAGGAAAAAGAGAAAAATCACCACAGGAACCTTCACATCCCCAACCTTTTCCACAAGCAACTGCCCACTGGTGACCCACAGACCAAATCTGGCACAGATGTATTTTGTTTAGTCCCGCTCAGGGTCCTGGTGGTTGTTTTCAATTGGCATTAAATGCCACCTCATCTTCATGAAAATCCAGAAGGATTTAGGCCTTTCTCAACAACTCCAAAGGTCGGGCCCGACAGCGGGCCCATAGTCTCACGCGGCCCTTTGGTAAGACAGGCGCCGTCGGGTGCCCCACGGCCCTCACCTGGTCGAAGTCGCTCTTATTTTATTTATTCTTATTAGCCCGGCCCCCTGAGGCTTGGAGTTTGCAACCCTGACTTACCTAAAGGCTACTATCCAGGAGAACATTCAGGCCTCCAGGGAGAGCTTCCATCTTGGCAGAAGCCGACATCCAAAGAGACACTCCCTTCCAGAGCCTCACCCGCGTAGTCAACTCTGCTATTAGGCCCCCAGATGCCTGTCCTCCTGGACTCATCGACCTCACAACCAAATGCGCAAGTTCCCCACCTTGGTGCACCCCTGCCTCCACACCCTCCACGCCAACTGCCATCCGCAGCTACTGGATTCTCTGCGTCAGCGATTTCCAAAAAGCTCTTTCTTTCCTTTTAGCAGGACTAGAAAAGACCACACTTCCTGCCTCCTGCTGGTAAGAACACCCCGGTTATCTTGCGGGGGAGGGGGCTCAGCACCCTCCCATTCTAGGCCCCTGTGGCTTGCGTGGGGCTGACTCCATTTCCATGTCCAGGGAAAGGCCACTGACCCCATCAGATACCTCCAGAGTCAATCTTGGGGCTCTGGCCACAGTGAAAGGTATTCTTTGTCCCCCTGGGACTTGAACGGAAGACGTTGGAAGCCGGGGGGGTGGAGGGGTGGGGGTGGGGGTGGGGGGGCGATTCCTGCTTATCGACACAGCTTCCCTAAAGAGTGGAACCCCTGGAGCCAGCCCTGGCTGCAACTATGTTGCTTTTGGACTCTTTTCCTCACATAGGAGCCAATCAAATTCGCAGCTTGGCTTATAACAATTCCAGTTGGTTGGGTTTTGTGTGTTTTTTTCTTTTTTCATCTGAGACAGAGAGCGGGGAAGGGGCAGAGACAGAGAAGATCCCAAGCAGGCTCCCCACCACTGGCACAGAGCTTGATCCCAGGAACTGTGAGATCATGACCTGAGCTGAAATCAAGAGCCGGATACTCAGCCAACTGAGCCACCCAGGCGCCCCTCGAGGTGGGTTTACTGACAATCAAAAGAGACCTACGCGGCACCTGGGTGGCCCACTGGGTCAAGTGTCTGACTTCGGCTCCGGTCACGATCTCTCGGTTCGTGGGTTTGAGGCCCGCGTCAGGCTCTGTGCTGACAGCTCGGAGCCTGGAGCCTGCTTCGGATTCTGTGTTTCCCTCTCTCTCTGCCTCTCCCCCGCTCATGTTCTGTCTACCCTCTCTCTCAAAAATAAATATTTACAAAAAAAATTTTTTTTAATAAAACAAAAAAGGGACCTACTCAATACAACAGAAGTTCGAAAGAAGTGTTGAAAGGTAGAGGGGAAAGGCTCTGGTCAAATTTTCTCCTGTTTTTTTTTGTTTTGTTGTGTTGTGTTACCTCTCTCCTTCCAGTAAGAGTAGAGTTTCACTCAGTGTGTCAGCCATCCCTCTATAAGGACTTACCTCGTGGTACATAATCATTTTTGCTTGCCTATCTCTTCCACAAGTCTGTGGAGCCCCTTCAGGGCAGAAGCTGCGTTTGTATTCACTTGGGATTCTTCTACTTTCAACAACAGCACATCATTTGGGCTCAAAAAGGGTCTCTTGCACGGATGAATCAGCCATCCTAATTCTCTTCTTTGGGACACCCCACTCAAGAGATCACTGCATCATCCTCGCGCCTGTGATACACAAACCATCTTCCGAAACAGACTCGTGCACCCATTGTCCACAAACTGCATCATGAGAACTCAACTTCTTCTAGCCATTACGAATTCTCCCACATGTCCATCCCACAGAACCTCACTGTGGGGTGACTCACGAGGTCCTCATTGTTGGGAAGAGAATACTTCCTCGCAAGACACCACTCAGAACTCTATGCATCCGTCACAGACACAATGGGCGAGCCACTCACACACAGAATATCACTTCTGGCTGCGGGGGGGGGGGGGGTGGGGGAGAGGTAACTTCTCTGCTTTCTAGCTTTCCTCTTGACCCAAATACCCCCCAAATCCCAATCCTGATGCCTACGCCAATAACACACAATTACAGTTCTAGGCTCTCTCTTGCCTCCGTTTTTCCTCCCTAGTCCTTCGTCATTCTTGACGTGGAAAAAATACAAACTTATGCAGGGAATCAACAGGACTAAAGCCAAAGCTTCCCCAGGAAACAGTGTTGGCTCTGGGAGCAGAAATTGCCACACCCCTAAGAGCTCCGTAACAGCTGCTGCTTCCACTGGCATCTAGCAATAAAGATTTTCAAACAGAGTCAAAGGTCAGGGCCAGAATTACCATCCTACCACGAATCACTATTTACTCTATCCAGCTTTCATGTTCCCATTCTTGGGCTCACACCACCGGAGCGAGCTGGTAAGAACTAGATGTGTGCTGGATTGACAAATGTTTATGGAGAATCGACCCTATGACAGGAGCCACAGCAGAGCTGGCCAAGGAAACAGAAAGATGGCAAGGACTCTCAAGGCGTTCAGTCTAATGGAGAATACTTACAAGTAAACAGGCGTTGCATTATAGAAAAGCAGGTGCTACGTGGACGTATGTAAGTGGCCAGGAGAGGGACTCCCGATCCACGTTGGAGCATCAGAGAAGGTCTTTTAGAGGCAGTGACCTTTGTCTGGACACCTAAAGAATGAGTAGGAGGCAGGTATACGGCAGGTGAGGCCAAAGGAGCTTTGCAGACTTCCAGGTAGAGGCTAAGAGGGAAGAAGGTTCGGCGGCCTCTGGCAACCGAAAGGAGGCACATACGGCTGTAATTCGGAAGTGTGAAGAGAGAAGCTGCTACAGAGGAAGCCGGAGCCAAAGAGACCCTGAGTGGCTTGATAGCTTGAAAAGTCTCACAACTTTGTGCAAAAAGAGCAAACACCCCTTTCCTCATGAGATGTACAAACTGGCCAGAATGACAATGTGACAGATGTGCCTTCATAGTCACTAAATACTGATTTCACAATGCATGTTACTGAGAATGCCGGGGGGGGGGGTTGGGGGTGGGGGGAGACAAAAGTCCTAAGGAGTTATCTTGTAACTCATTCACAGATGCCTGCTTGAAGCTTCGGGCCCCACGACTATTCCGTCTGCCTTCCCCTTGGCACTCGTTATTTCTATCATTTTCCTACAAATGACAGAAAAGTAGGCACCGCTAGGCTGTAGGGACAGGGATCCACTCTGGAAACAGGATAAGTGCACACGGAGATAACAGGCTGGGGGTAGCAACGAAATTGAACAAAACTAAGCAAAACGTTGGGGGGGGGGGGACGAAAGTGTAAAAAGCAAATATAGAAAGCTCAAGGGGAGGTAAAAGTATTTTCAGACACACACAGAAAAGAAGTGTCCCCACGTGCTCTGGCCAAACCAAACGCCCCCTTTTACTCAACTGTTGAAAACAAAGAAGAAGAAAAAGCGATGAAAAAGTCACACTTTCATAGCCCTTCTCGGAAGAAACAGTCAGCGGGGACAGGACAGCTCACTGCCCTGAAAGACCTTGAAAGATTTACCCCAGATGACACAGCACACCATAATCAACCTCCAGAGGCTCTCAAAACCACTACAAACTCCGGTCTCTTCTGTCATTTCATCATCCATCGTTTCCTGTCAAGCATTAAAGCCATACCAGAGAAACCTGGACAAGGATTTGCTCCCCAATCAAAGGTGAGGAAAGCTGTTTTGACAGCCCCCCCTCTTTTTGTTTTTCCATTTGCCCAAGGCCTTTCCACAATTCTTTCCTCCCGCTTCCAAATGTCTACAGGTCAAGAACTTGAGCAGTCGGGTCCATAGGGGCCACGGTCGGGAGAGGGCACACCCTCCAAAGTCCCTCCAAGGGAGTCCTGAGTCTCCCTAAGCGGCTCCGATGGGCTCTGATCGCCCCTTCCTTATTTACTGCCATCAGGCACTTGGAAGTGGACGGTGGGTCGGCAGCGACCGGGCGACCGGAAAGGCTGAGAAAGCCGCCCCCCAGAGCACCGCGCCCGCCCGGCCTCGGGCACACCAGTTAGCCGAGTTTTCGCCCAAGGCAAAGCCCCGGAAGAGGGGGGGAGGCCCGGGGAAAGCTTGGATCCAGACCCCAGGGGACGATGCTCAGCGGGGCCGGGACAATGGGCGGCGGGGACCCGCGCGGGGGGCGTCCCGGGAGGCCGGCCCGCCCCGCTGTTCCCGGGGGCTCGGGCGGCGGACCCGAGCTGGCCGCCTGGCCGCGGCGTGGCGCAGCCCTCGTCCCTGGCCCGCAGGGGACCCGGCGCGGAGCGGGCGGCCGGGCTGGCGCGTGGGGCCCCGCGGGGCAGCGGGTCCGCCCCGGCCCGGATCCCGACCCCGACCCCTGGTCCCCGGCCCACGCGCTCCCGGCCGGTCCGGCACGGCTCACTCACCTGCCCACGGTCTGCTTGGCGAGCTGCTTCTTGCGGCTCAAGGGCAGCGGCAGCGGCGGCCCGTGGGGCTCGGGCCTGGAGTGGCTACATAGCTTCCGGGCTGAGGTGATGGCGGCGGCGGCGGTGCTGCTGCGCCTGCTGCGGCTGCTGCTGCTGTGGCGACTGCTGCTGCTACTGCGGCTGCTGCGGGGGATGAGCGGCGGCGACTGCGCTGGCTGCGGCTACTACTGCGGCTGCTGCGGCGCCTGCTGCGGCGGTGGCGGCTGCTGCGCCTGCTTCTGTGGCTGCTGCTGTGGCCGCTGCTGCTACTGCGGCGGCGGCGGCTGCTGCCGCTGTGGCGGCAGCGGCTGCTACTGCAGCTCTTGCGGGGACTGAGCAGCGGCAGCGGCGGCTGCTGCCCCCGGGCCGGAGCCCCGCCCTCGCCTGGTCACTTCTAGGGGCGCCTCCCGCTGGGGTCGCGCGGAGCCGAGCTGGAAGACAGACGATCGCCAGGCTGGGGCGCGGCGCGCGGCCTGGCCCCCGCTGCGGCAGCTGAGCTGCTGCTGCGCCGACTGCGGCTGCTGCGGCGGGTGAGAGGCGGCGGCGGCAGCTGCTATGGCGGCTGAGCTGCGTCTGAGGCGGCGGCTGAGTGGTGGCCGCAGCGGCGACTGCAGCGGTGGCTGCGGCGGCGACTGCGGCGGTGGCGGCTGCTCCGGCTGTGGCTGCTAATGCGGCGGCTGCGGCGGCTGAGCGGCGGCGGCTGCGCGGGCTGCGGCTGCTACTGAGGCGGCTGCAGCGACTGAGCGGCAGCGGCTGCGCCGGCTGTGGCTGCTACTGCGGCTGCTGTGGGGGCTGAGCGGTGGCTGTGGCGGCGCCGGCTGCGGCTGCTACTGCGGCGGCTGAGCGGCGGCTGCTGCTGCGCCGGCTGCTGCGACGGCTGAGCGGCAGCGGCTGTGCTGCCTGCGGCTGCTACTGCAGCTGCTGCGGCGGCTGAGCTGCGGCGGCTGCGCCGGCTGCAGCTGCTACTGCGGCGGCTATGGCGGCTGAGCGGCGATTGCTGCTGCGCCTGCTGCTGCGCCGGCTGCGGCTGCTACTGCGGCTGCGGTGGCGGCTGAGCGGCTGCGCCGGTTGCAGGTGCTACTGTGGCGGCTGCGGCGGCTGAGCTGCTGCTGCGCCGACTGCGGCAGCGACTCTGGCTGCGACTGCGGCTGCTGCGGCGGCTGAGAGGCGGCGGCGGCTGCTATGGCGGCTGAGCGGCCTCTGAGGCGGCGGCTGAGTGGTGGCGGCGGCAGCGACGGCAGCGGTGGCTGCGGCGGCGACTGTGGCGGCGGCCGCTGCTCCGGCTGTGGCTACTACTGCGGCGGCGGCTGCGCCAACTGCGGGTGCTACTGCGGCGGCTACGGCGGCTGAGCGGCGGTTGCTGCAGCGCCTGCTGCTGCGCCGGCTGCGGCTGCTACTGCGGCTGTGGTGGCAGCTGAGCGGCGCCGGTTGCGGGTGCCACTGTGGCGGCTGCGGCGGCTGAGCTGCTGCTGCGCCGACTGCGGCTGCTGCGGCGGCTGAGATGCGGCGGCGGCAGCTGCTATGGTGGCTGAGCGGCGTCTGAGGCGGCGGCTGAGCGGTGGCGGCGGTGGCGGCTCCCGGGCCGGAGCCCCGCCCTCGCCGCGTGACTTCCAGTGCAGCCCGGCTCCGGCGCCGCGCGCGGCCTGGCCCCGCCGCCCGAGCCCCCGCCGCCCCCTCCACCCGGGCTGCCCCGCAGAGCGCACGGAGCCCCCAGTTCAGGCGCCGCCTGGGTCCCGATTCCCGGCCCCTGCTAGGCGGGGCACCGGTGAGAGGGGGCAGCAGGCGCCAGGGGCGTGACCCCGCGATCCTGGCGGCCGGGAACAGCCACACCCGGGCTTGGGGCGCTCTGGGCACGGGGCTGGACCCGCGAGGGGGGCTGGGGGGGCGATGGTGGGAGACGCGAGGGGTTGGGGTAGGCGGGAGCCTCCGGATGCCCCCTTTAGGACTGTGCCGACGCGCGGGTGTAGACCTGTTTCTACCTCCTAGGTGGATGGGTGCTAACACTGTGCACATTTCATGTCAATTACAAGAAATTGTTACCTGGAAACCACAAGCTGCAGAGCGCTGTGTGCTTTGATTGGACTTCCCGGGAAAGTCCAGGGCGAGACGCATTTTCCCCCGCAGGTGCTCACAGGCACCTGGGGACCGCCAGGGATGGCCGCGGGGCAGTGGGGGGAGGGTAAGGGGTGGGAGGTCGTGGGCAGGGGTCGCGCGGACCCTAGCAGCCCCGCGTGCGGTGTGGCTGGCGTTGCCTAGAAACGCCCGATTGTGATGTCATCGGTAGCCTCGCGCAGGCCTCCCTCTGGAGACAGTTGGCGGGACTGTCCGACTGCGCTGGACGCTTTTTGCCGAGCGGACCAGGTCAGTTCTGTGACCCGCAGCGATGTCCTTTTCGTTTGGTGGCCAGGGCCATTCCCTAGAGCAAGTGGGTGGCAGTGTGGCTTCCTTCACTGACCACATCTCGGAGGTCATCAAAGATGTGTGGGTGGAGGGAACCGAAAAGGTGGGAGAAGGACCTGACTCTGACCGAAAAGAGAGTGAAGTGAGTCGGGAAACCTTAAGATCGGAGAATCAGAGACTTAAAAGTCTTTGTAGTCATCTGGAAGAGAAGTACGAAGCCTCGGAGCTTCAGATAAAGCGGCAGACTCTTAGCTACCGACATCAGCTACAACAGAAAGAGGTAGAAATGAAACTTCTTAAAGTGAGACAGATAGGGCTCAAGAACCAGTTGCTGGAGCTCCAATCAGCCCTTCGGTCAACCACAGCGTCACCTTCCGTGGGTTACGGTATCAACTACTTTGCTTCAGCTTCCCCGGGGGATGACCTGGACTTTGCTGACCTCATTTGGTCACAACAAGACATAAGCAGACTGTCAAATGAAGTTTTAAGACTGGAGGCTGAAGTTAGCCATTGGAAGCATTTGTCCCAGACTTCAGCACCGGGAGCGAACAGCGCCGAGCAGAATGAGATCTACAAACTGCAGGTTACCATCAGGGAACTTGAACAGAATCGAAATGAGGCAATTGATGACCATCAACTTGAAAAGGCAGTACTGCAGAACGTCTATCAACAGACACTGGCAGAAATACGTCGCAGGTACCGTCAAAAGTCAAAAGGCTATGAAAAAAGAATCAAAGAACTGGAAAATCTGTTAGAGAAGGACGACTCTGGACTCAGAGCAGCTGAGGAGTCTGTCATTGAGCATCTGCAAAACACCATTCAAGTGCTACAGACTGAAAAAGTGGAGTCTACCAGGAAAATTGAAGAACTTGAGGACACCGTCAAGTACATCCATAGCAAATTATCTTCGGTAGAAAGTGAGAGAGACGCTTTAAGGAGAGAATGGGACCGGATACATGAGGAAAAGAAAGAGAGGATTGAAGAATGTGAATCGCAGCCTTCCGTTTTGAGGCAAAGTGATACAGTGACGGAAAAGGAAAGAGTTCTTTCCGAGAGTACAGCGGTGGAAGAAGTGTCTGGACTGCGGCAAGTGCCGTCCGATGCGGAAAAGGAGATGACGCCACGGTGTAGCTCAACCCAGGGTGACGATCTCATTGGAGACGATCTGAAACTTGAAGAGCGAGTCTACGTTTTAGAACAAGAAAACTCATTAGGTCAAGGACGGGAAGCACTTCAACCGGCACTTTGGAAAGTGAGCCATGAGCAGGAAGTGATTGAACGTACGGCTCCAGGAGGTGTGAATTTGGATTCAGAAGGAGAGCATTTAAGATGTGCCTTGGAGGCCGACGGACAAAAATCCACTCAGGGTAGGACCGAGAAGGAACTCCCAACAGCAGAGCTGGGGGAGTTCGATGGACAGAAACAAACTACACAGCCCAGGGTTTTGATGAGAGGTCAGCCATCAGAACCACAAAGTGAAGGCAACGGCATCAACGGCAAAGTGGAACACGATCTCAATGATGAAAAGAGAGCTTGTCCATTTGAGGATGAGCAAACGGACAGAGCCAAAGAGTCAGATGCGCAAAACGAAGAATCACCTCAAAGTCAACTGGCTGTTAATGATCCGCATCGGTCAGATCCGTCGCAAACGCATAATGTAAATATCCCAAAGGAGAACGCTGAACTTAAGGAACATATTAAACAAGACGAGGAGGAATCTGCTAGAGCTGAGAAGGAGCCAGCACAGTCTCTTAATCAAGACTCTGACAACACTGTTGACGACGACTCGCTTCCAGGGAGGGAAACGACAGTCAGAAAGTTGCAGCAAAGCCTTTCAGAAATGGAAGAGCCGAATGGCCATTTAAAGAAAGCTGCTTGCAATCTCAAGGTGGAAAATGGAAAGCTGGGTTTGGAGCCTGAAGACGTAAGACGTCGGCTGGAAGAAACTACTGTCTGTAACCATAAGAATTCTCTGGAAACAAAATCTATCACGCGGGACTTAAAAATAGAAAAAGGACAGTTAATCGTAAAATTGTGCCGGGCTGAAAAGAAGGTGTTGGAGAAAACAGCCAGGTATGAGCAAGCTAGTAAAGAACCGACCAACACGTATCACTTGTCTAAATCCTCCTCCCAGTTAGAGCAGGAGTGTTTAATTCAACGCAGTCAAGACAAAGATGATGAAATACTACAACTCAAAAAGAGTGTTGAGCAGATGGATGCCGACCATAGAGAAACTAAGGCAATGCTCTCCTCTGCTCTGGAGGAGCATAAGCGATTGACACAACTTATTAAAGAGAAAGAAATCTGTATCGAAAAACTTGAAAGAAGGCCAGAGCTCCAGGAGCTATTAGAGAAGTACGTCCAAGTCTTAAGAGAAAATGAAATTTTACAGCAAACCGTGGAGGAGCAAGACGTTCGTCTTGCATCCACGAGAGAAGAGAATGAATTTCTGCAAGACGAACTGGAGTGTCTGAGAGAACACAGCCAATCTGTACCTGTGGTCGACCAGCAAACGCAAGACCGTATCACAGAACTAGAATGCGAGGTGTATCAGCTGAATGTAGAAAGAGTTTGTCTGGTAGACGAAATCAAACAACAACAAAAGATCATTGAGGATCAACGCCAGGGTAAGCTACAGTGGCTTCGTTTTTTACAAGACCAGAAACGGAGGGCAGAGGATCTCACACACCAGCATGAGCAAATGACCATTAAACACGCTCAGCTCCTTTCAGCGAAAGATGAGGAGATTAAGATTTTGCAGAACACAATAGAGGAAATGAACACCCAGATCCTTCAAAAACCCAGCACATTCCTACAACACATCCTGATGTGTTTCAAGTAACAACGATTCAGCATCTTCCTGTAGAAAAACGTCAGTGAAAAGCGTGATGTATCTAAAGCTGAAACTGAAAGATTAAGTAAAAGGAACAAAAGGACAAGAATTGGAGATTAAAAATAAATAAAACATTTAAAAAAAAAAAAAAGAACTGGAGAATAAACTCCTCACTGAAAAGAACATCTGATTAACTGAACGGACTGATCACCCATCCAAAGATGAGACTGGTAAACTAACTCAGATTATCCGGCAAAAAGATTTGGAGATAGAGGACCGCCCCAGCAGGACGTCTGTGGCTTCCTACAACCAGAATGTGGCAAACCTTCTGCAGCAATTGGAAGATATGCTTTGGAAAGAGAACAAGTATTAGCTGCCTTGCAGGAGAACTCGGGAAAACAGCAATCTGAACAGAGAGTACCACAAAATGACAGATGGAATGGTTGCCAAAGAAGCGTATCTCACGAAGCTGTAAGATGAAAATCTTCACTAGAATCGAGTCTAGCGACCAGGACGTGTTTAGAGAAACGATTCAGAATTCGTCACACGTTATTCAAGAAAAAGACACCGGAGTGGACGCATTAAGGCAGGAACGTCAGGCTTTATTGGCAATTTTGCCAAACTCACCGTGACAATAATCCTAAACTACAGATGACCTGTATTGGCCTGGTCCAGAGTCACGAAGGAAACGAAATCAAACTAAAAAAAAATCAGAGACAGGACTGACACAAACGCAGCTTAGCACCGCGGAGCTCTGCAATGGCAAGGATCTGCTTTTAGGGAAATTCGCCATCATTTCGTTCCAGCCCTCCACCGAATCATCCGAGTCAGCAGGCTCTCTCAAGGCAATTAAGTCTGGTGTATCGAGTGAGTCTTCTCGATTGCTCCATTAAGAGGTAGAGGAGCTCAGAAAGTCAATGCAGGAAAAAAGATGCCACACTGAGAACCCTCCAGGACGATAACCAGAGATTGTCTGCTTCGACTGCTGCCCCTTCAGAACTGGAAAGAAAACAACACGAACACCCCGATTCGGAGATCAAGCAGCTCAAGGAGGAGCGAGATGTTTTACCAAACTGACTTCAGGAAAAACAGCTCCTGTTTTCCCAAAGCAGAAAACGTGATGAACTGCTTCCCCTGAACGAGAATTTCGCCGGCGAAGTGGGTGAAAAGGAACTTGTGAGGCAGGCAGTAACAAATCTGAAGGAGAGACTATCGAATTTTGAAATGGACGTGTGTAAACTAAAACAGGACAATGAAACAAGAGTGGAAACGTCTAGAGAACGGGAGACACAAAATCAAGCACTACCAGAGACAAACACGCAGCTTTTAATGGTGCAGAGAGAGGAAGAATCCTAGCGTGCTCCAACGAAAGAGAAGGTGCTTGCTTTGAAAGGGCTACTGAAAGACAAAGAACAGGGCAAGACCGGGGAATTACATCAGCTTGTAAATGCAGTTACAGCAATTCAGGACAAGACAGCGATGTGCCGGCGGGAAGACAGATGAAGTCATGTGGGCCCCGGAACAAAGAAATGGAAACCTGTGCCCTCCAGAATGAGATGCAACATCCACGTGAAAAAGAATGACACCCAAAGCAGGAGCTGGAGAGATCACAGCGCCACGCTTTGGGATCCGAAGATTCTCGTCAGCGCGGTGCTTTGGCCGCAGAACACGGAGGGGCTAAACCAAGAAAGAAGACCACGGTATTGGAGGAGAAGCTAGTTGTGTCTTCCAACGCCATGGACAATGCGAGCCATCGAGCCAGTCCGCAGACAGCGTCACCGCAGGAGCAATTACACGTGGTCACCAGGCAGAAAGACGAAAGCGTATTCTGGCTTTCTGCCTCCCAGGAACAAGAAAAAAGCAGCACGCTGGAGCACTAGCTAAGCTAAAGCTGGAAGCAGCCGAATGGATGGAAAAAGCGGACACCCTACAAGGAAAACTGATGTCACTGCAGGGACAATTCACCGAAGCGGATGCTGTCTTGGATCCCAAGGAAGACCAAATTGAAGAATTCAAAACGCAAAATGAGGTCCAACAGGAAATACCGGATGATGCGCGCAAGAAATTAATGAACTCACTGACGCCGAGAGGTGGATAGAATCCTGATAAGGAAACTCTTAACTGGATATGTTCAAGCACAGGAACACGGACGTCGTGAAGCTTGATGGCTGATGGGATGCAGCCTGGGTATCAAAGAGGAAGAAATGAGGAACAAGGTGGTGTCACCGGATGGATGACTGGGTGGTTTGGACCCAAAGGTGCCCCCAACGCACCCGGGAAACCGAATCACCGATCCATGCCCGGGAACTCTTTTCCAGGACTTTTGGTAAAATTTCTAAAAACCGAACCTCAATTAGCTTTTCCACCGCCCAAGCTCCCTGCTCATGACATGAAGCCTCCAGACTCAGCAGGAGGCTGAGCGCTGGCTTTAGAAAAAGTACCACCATGTCTTAAAACTACCCTTGGATCCACACCCAGAAACACAGATGGGATTTCCCAAGCCACGGCCACTGCTGTGTCTCTTATCAACCCACCCGGACCGGAAACGGATGGCGGTGGGCATCCTCTTCTAAATGCTGTGACTGACACTTTACCCACGTACAACACCATTAATACTGTCACCCGGGAAGAGGACTGACCTGGCCAAAGACCTTTCAAAGCAATACAGGATTCTTAAGCCAGAGAGGAGACAGTACTCGAAAGAAACCAAGTCACTATGCGTGTGTACCTTATCGCAAAATGGCCTTTTGCGAGATGTACGAGATTGATGGTTTTGGTTTAAGTTAAATAAAAATATTCTTAATATTTGAAAAGACTGTCTTTTAATGACTGCAGAGGTATTCACCAAACTGAAAACACTGGCTCCTTATGGGGCACCTGGGTGGCTCAGTCGGTTGAGCGTCCGAAAAAGAGCTCAGGTCTATAGGCAGGAGGGAGCAGGAAGAAGGAAGTAAAAGAAAGGTGGGTTGGTTATTGCAAGGTTCCTTTCCTTTAGGGGATGTAAGGGGCTTATCATGCAGGTGACCTGACTCATGATGATCAGGCTAGTCAAGGGTTTAAGGTTCCCTGTCTGGGAGAGCCAAAACTGTAATTAAGTTAAGCCTTAGTTTGGTGGAGTGGGACTTAGCATAAGCGACTCCATTTTGGGTATGCGGTCTTGTCTTTAACACTCTCAAGGTGGAAAGAACCGGCACTGGAAAGGCTCGCCCAGTTGCCACTAGAGAAGGAGGCGCATCTGCTTCAGGGCTCTGCCCTAAAGCACCTGGCTCTGCGCTAAAGCTACCCCTAAAGCACCAGGGGTCAAGTGGGGCCTTAAGTACAGTCTACGCTTTCCTTACCAAAGCACATTCCCTGGTTCAGGGCTGAATGTGCCAGGGGAAAGAGACACATTTTCCTCCAAGAAGGAGCCCTCCCACTGCCAAGCTGTGTGGCCATGGGGTTGTGTCTACCCAGAGGGGGCACATCTTGCAAATCCACTCAAAGGCATTATAATAAGCTAGCAGCAAGCCTGAGCGGTACCACCCCTGCACTACTGTGGCCCCTCCGATCTCTACTACCCCTCAGAACACGGAGGACAGGTTCCTGTGGACCCCATCCCCGAATCAGGCTTACTCTGACAGGTCACCTGAAGAGCAATCTTTTGTTCATTATGAATCACAAATCATTTGCAAAACAGGGAGCTGCCTAAATGCTGGCATGAGCTCCCTGTGAACTGCCGTAGGAGGCAGATGGTTGCCAATTAAGGTAGGACTCGGCCATCATGGATTCAGTAGGGCTTCAAACGGGGTGCCTCAAACAGGCTTTGTTCACGCGCCGAGAGGCTCCAGCTCTAAATGCCGAAGCACCTTCGCCCTGGCCTGTCCTTGTTGTTTCCAGAGCTGACAGAAGCCCAGCTGTGGATGTTCAGGGACATCTTTGGGCAGAATACCAAGCCTCGCAGCAGTCAGCCCCTGTTCAATTAAGAGAAGAGAGGACTGATAAATGTTCGGTTTACTCGCATCCCCTCAAATATCCAACACAAGGGAGAGAATAATCTTAATACGTTCTGAAATAACTTAAACTCATTAAAGTTGAAAAAAAGAAACAAGGGAAGAAAGAATTCTGCAGCAATGAGCTGACACAGAGCACGGGGATTTGGTGACGTCACACAACAAGCCAAAGATGTGGCTCAGAAAAGACAGGAAACCCACTCGGGATACTTAAAAGTGTGACCGCTCAGCCAGCTAGCTAACCAACTAACCAGACAGGCAAACCAGGACCAGGAGATCAGTCTCAAACACCCTGTGAAGTGAGGATGGACGGTTGAGTTCTGTTCTCCATGTTAAACCCGAATGAATTATCCTGGAGGAGGGAGAACTGCTATCAATTAAACAAACAATATGCTGAGAAAAGAGCTGTGTGATGATAACCATTAAGCACATTTATTCACATGCTGTACACACATTTCATGCCCTCTGTTCAAGACATAGGCTCCTCCTCTGTCACAGTCACACAGACATGATGTACGTACTTGCTCTGATGCCAGCAGATACAAAGCCCCTCTCCCTCGGCACGCACACCACTCGCCCGAGACCACCCAGGCAAAGGGCCTCCACACGCCGACCCCACGTGCACCTTCATCCATTCCCCCGCCTCAGAGCCACACGTACCAGTGGCCAGCCTCTTCATGCCTAGCAAGATGATGGAACGTTCTGCAAAGCTGGTGGGGTCACTCTACTCCTCAGGAAGGTGCCACCTCCTGTGGCCTTGCGTGGCCCCTGGCTTGGGTCATGGCACTGCAAGCACTGCTCTGCTCCCCCTAAGGGTGGAAGGACCCTGTTGCCCTGAGGCTCCAGGTTGGCCCTCCACAAGCCAGTACCTGTGATCTATCCTAGGCCGTGGGGACCCGGGGAAGACACAGGAAGACACCCACTTCTGTCCTGCTGCTCTGTTCTCTGTGAAACAGAGAGTTATAAATGCAGAAGGAACCAGCCAGACTGGGGATATAAACAAGGGCAGCTGGCTGGGTGGCCCCCTGTGAATGAAGCCCTAGGCCCCATTTAAAGAAGACAGATGCTGCTCAAGCCCTAGATTAGAAGAGGAGCTAGAAACAGGATTTTCAAAGGAACGCTCCTCATTAAAAAAAAAAATGCTATCAGGACACATGGGTGGCTGTCAGCTGAGCGTCTGACTTCGGCTCAGGTCATGATCTCAATGTGGATGGGTTTGAGCCCCACATCAGGCTCTGTGCTGACAGCCCAGAGCCTGAAGCCTGCTTTGGATTCTGTGTCTCCCTCGCTCTCTGCCTATCCTCTACTCACGGTCTGTCTCTCAAATAAATAAATAAATAAATAAATAAATAAATAAATAAAATGTTGAAATGAAAAAAAATAACTTTTAGAAATGCTATCAAATTCTTTAAATCTCCCCTTTTCCAAGATAAAACACATCTATTTGCAACTTGCTCTGTTGTCCCAAATATCTGGTGAATCATAGCTTTTGCTGTCCTTGAGGATGCTGTTTTGGTTAATCTTCATCATCAACAGCTCTTCCGGTTATTGCACGTGTGCGAAAACTTCATGGTCACGATGTTTCTGATGGGGCTTTCCACACATGACAGCTGTCTTGGACCTCAGCACAGAAATAAGTTTCATGCTAACCTGTGCGCCTTCCAGAGTTTTCTTTTTCTCTACCCCCAGTGTACCCACCTGTACCCTGGACTCTCTGCACTGACCTCGCGGTAACACAGATGTTGACGAACGATGGGGCCTTTTACACTTCACAGGATCTGTTGATTGTCATCCACCCAGAGAACCTTCTCAAACATTTGTAATACAGAAGGTCCAAAGAAGAGCTTGACGGGTTAGGGGAATTTCTAAGGAAGGTGGCCTTACTAAGTTCCCAAAAGCCTTCTAGGGTGGCATTTGCTTTTTCTGTTCACAATACGGTTCTCAGTTTATTGGGCTGAAATACCGTCCAGACTCTGACACGGGACCCGTTTCTGAGGTGGACTTACCGAAGTAAAGGCTGGTATGGAAGGTGTAATTTCAAAGCATTCATTTACAATGAGAAATACAATTGTTCATTCAAGCCCAATGGCCAGCAGCATCTTTACTGTAGAGAAAGCCACATGGGAAGCCAACCTATAACTAAAAGTTTGCCGATGGGGGGAAAAAATGAATTTGATTCACCTCAAACGGAGTAGCCACGCTGAGTCTGGCCAGAAGCCAGGGCCTCTGGCTTCTCATTCATCTGCTAAATGTCACCGTGGGTTCTCAAGAGAAAGAATACTGTAGGCAAGATCACACTTTGTACCGAAAGGCTTTTGTCCCAAATCTAAACCGTGTGGCCCATTTTAGAGGCAGGCCAAGGTCCTACTCCAGGGTAAGCAATTCTTCCTCCCTGGCCTCTTCTCTCACATTTACTGCTTGATTTGGGGGCTTGTGGAAGACCCAGAGACACAGCGCTCAAGTTCCCCTTCAGAAGAAGCAAACTGCCGTGGCAAGAATATGAATCACTGACAGCCTCCATCTGGCAGCTCCTCCCAGGTACTTGGATTTGAACCAAGGTAACACTTTTTGTGGGTTGGTCCTTGGCCAAGACTGAGAAGTATGGCAGTTCTAGGGGCTGGCCATTTCTGCCCAGTGCAGGACTCCTCTAATGGGCAACCTGGGCTCTGGAGCACCCTCTACTCTGGAAGTCCCCTGGGATTCTGGACATTCTGGAGAAGAGACGGGAACTCCTTGAGAGGAACAAGACATCGAGAGGATCCAAGGAAGAGGTGACCTGGGCTTGCCTCTCTACAGCCCCAGAAGGATGTGCCGGCGTCTTGGCTGCAAAGACTCAGACCTCAGTGATGAACGGTATCTTTATTCCAAAGTCCTCTGCTGGGATTGTGGTGTCCTGAGCAGGTATTTTTCCAGTTTCAGTGAAGCAATTCCTTCAAGAAACAGTCTAACGGTATTTCCAAATCGTCCAAGCTGGGTCACCAGGGGGATTTTATTAGACATATTTATTCTACAATCCAGCATCTCACAAGACATCCAGAAGCTTCCTGTAAGCTGCCTCTCCTGCCTGCCTCCCAGGCAGAATTCTCATGTTGCTTCTCAGACATTAAAAATAAAATGAAAAAGCTCCTGTTGTGCAGGATGAAACCTTCTGAGCTGAAAGGTTCCTGCTTCCACCCCAGCCAGTTGGTAGACATGCCTGTCTTCCACCTCCTTCCTGTCTGTGTAAGTCCCCTTGTGGCTGGGAGCCTTTCTCTGCCATGGTCAAACCGACTTTAGATCTGCAAGGCTGAGGCCATGGTTGAAATGTAACACAAAACTACCCTGCCTCTATTTTCATTTCTATTAGACCTTTATAATGATTCCTTCTTGAACTGACGCTTAAATGGCTAAAGACTGATCATAATAGAACACTTAATTGTTTACTTGTCTAACTCTCTCAGCCCTAATGAAATACTGTGTTTTCACTGAGCAGCTTACATGGTGTTTTCTTCCTGTCACTGAAGAGAGCAAGGGGGCTGAGGCAGAATTCAGATGAGCCCATGCTCGCTTGGTGTTCTCATCCTAGGCATTTTTCATCCAACAGCGAGGAACAGAGCCCTCTGGAGGGAGAATCACAGAGTTCTGGGGAACAAGCTTTTGGACATGATCACACGCAGGTCCTCAGAGAGGAAGAAGGCGGCTGAAGAGGAGTTACCAGAGACCATGTCACCCTGTTGGGATTCCTAGACGGGGTGCAGGCTCTGCGTGTGAAAGGCTGGTGTTGGAGCCACTCCAGTTACCTTTCTTCACACACCCCCTTCTCACTGCCTATGGTGTCACCTCCGTGCCATCCCCCGGGTGCACACCGCCCTCCCCTGTCACCAGATCATTACAGAAGCCTCTTGACTGACCCGTGTTTATCCCAGCTTCACTCCAGTCTGCTTCCAGCACAGCAGCAAGAGGTCTTTCATGTCCCTCTCCATCTGAGGACCCTCCAGGGGCTCCCAGCTCACTTAGAAGCAAGCCAGGGTTCTGACCACAGCCTCCACCCCCACTGTTCCCTCTAACCTCGCCTCTTAGCGTTCACCCTTTGCTTGTTCAGCTCCAGCACTACTGACCTCCTACCTCAGATATTCTTCACATGCTTCCTCTTTAGGGCTTTTCACTTGCCATCCCCTCTACTGGAACAGAACTCTCCCGGAAACCTGCGGGGTTCACTCCCTCATACCTTTATCCAAATGTCATCATTCAATGGGGCCTCTACCCCTTACATACTCCCTAGCCTCCATCTCTGTCTTATTGTTCTCCATAGACTTTACTACTGACACACACTTTAGTTCACCTACTTATTTGGTTTACTGCTGATCCACCTTACTGGGATCTTAGCTCTAGGAGGGCAAGGATTTTCCTCTGTTGTTTTCACTGCTGAATCGTCAGTGCCTAGAAAAATGTCCAGCACTAATTAGGTGTGCAAACACATATTTTTTTGAGTGACTAGAGTACATCAATAAATGTAAACATGCATAAATGAATGAACAGGCATTCATTTCTGGCCACGAATCCCAATGGCCACAGTCTACTCTCGGCCAGAAGCCTGGACGTATCTGCACTTTGCATTCTAGGATTCTGGGCATAAAGAAATCTTCCGGTGGGAGACGGCGATGCTAAAGGCAGAGTGAGATCCAGAGCTCAGAATGAGCCCCAGCCTTCCAGCCAGAAGCGCTGATTTAAGCCTAGGGCAACATGCTGGAGGAGGAGGGGATGTGAACCTGAGTTCAAAAAGGCCCTGCTTCACAGCATGACAAGGGACAAGTGGACTCAAGGAGCTTCCCTGGAGGCATCAGATAAAGACAGTTCGGTGAGTGGAGGAGGCATCACTGTGAACACCCCCTGAGTCTGGGGATGCTCTGGGAGCCTGGGGATGGTTTTGGCTGTTAGAGCCCAGAACAATCCAGGACAATTTTCCAGAAGGAGAAGAGGGGAAGTTGGCTACCTAGGACCATGTCCTTTGTATACAGGACCGATTCATAGAATCGTGGGGCCAAGGTCAATGACTGAGACACATCCCTCTCCGAAGGCTTCTGGAGAGGGGAGTTCCATTTATCCCCTGTTCGCCAAGTCTGGGGTTTCAAACTTCTTACAAGAAAGTAGTATTTCTCCATGAGACTTCGACATTTGAGAACCTCAGTCGGTTCAACCTAACACTTACGTATTCATCAAATTTTCAAGGTACGCACATTTTACGTTTCCACACTTGTGTCAATCCGCCCACCAGAAACAGCGTACCGATTTATATTGTCTGTTTCTCATGCCTTACATTGAGTATCTCTCTCTTTCTACTTGCTTTGAGGGGAATCCTATTTCCCAGAGACTTGTCTACTTGATTTATCCTTCCAATGTTCTGGTCCTTGGTTTGATTAATCAATTCCACAGACTTTTTGCTTTGTGATTAATGTAGGCTCGTATCTTTATTAATTTCTTCCACCACTTTTTATTTTGCTGTTCATTTTCTAGCTTAGTTTGAATTCTTCATCCAATTATTCTCAATCTTCCAACGTTTAAGCGTATTTATGTTAGCAGTATCAGCTTTAGATGATGAATTTTTACTAAGAATAACTTTAGTCCCATCCCCGTATGTATTTGCATACAGTGGTCTCATCATCTTAAATGTCTAGTCTGTCTTTTCAGTATTGATTTCCACTTTGTCAGAGGAGCTATTTTTTATTTTGTTTAACTTCCAGATGGCTATCATCTATCTTCATTTAGGCACAGTCTTGCTATTAATGTGATCAGGAAATAGAGTTTGTAAAATTTTAATTTGGGGACCGGTTGTGGATTTCTTTGCCTGGGTACGTACATTGTATCAGTCAGGATGGGTTAGGTTAAGCTGCAATCAACAACTAAATATTCTCAGTGCCTTAACTCACATGGGTAAGCTGGGTGTTCTTCTCATCGTATCCATTTAAGGACTGGAGAGGATAGAGGCTCCACTTTGACACCTGCTTCCATGATCACAGGGGCAAAGGAAAGAGAACCTGGCTCTTAAAGCCACTTCTGTGTTCATTTCATTGGCTGAAGGAAGTTCAGATGCCAAGGTTCCACACAGCATGGATGTCTTAACCTCCCAAGGGAGGAGGACTGAGTATTTGTGAATAAACATTCTATCATACGCATTCAACAGATACTTATAAAGGACTGTGGAGACACCTCCTGCTATATACCAAAATTTGTCATAGACTTTGGAATCCTAGCAGATATTGTCAGTTGATGTCCTGCCTCGCCTTCTCATCATCCACTTTCCAGCCAGAGGAGGCCATGTGACCCAGATGTAAGTGGAAGTTGGTGAGGTTCCTAGGAAACCTTTTTTCTTTTTTCTTTTTTTCTTTTTTAAGCTTTTGTTTTTCTGATGTTGGTGCTGCCTGGTCTTCTTCCTCCTTCTTCCTGTCTTGAGTGCTCATGTTGAGAAAGGCCAAGAGAATGCCAGAAACATCTGCCTTGACATTGTTGAGCATCTGAACCAATGTCAGCAGCTGCCTACTCACAGATTTCTCATATGAAGAAACAGGTAGCCTCGTGTTTGTATAAAACACTGTGGTTGGGTTTCTTGTTACTCGCATCTGAAAGCATTTCTGAGTCATAACAGAATTCAGCATGTAAACAAGACAATTCCCATCTTCAGTGAGTAATAATCCATGAGAAGTATTGTTATGAAATGATAGAAAATATGTTCATCGGTCTCTGCCCCCAGTTCCTGCACAGAACTCCCAAAAGCCTTGTCATTTCCTAACCGATCAGAGCACCAAGAGCTTCTTTTGTTCCAATATTTGAGATTTGATCCCAGTTCCTGACACAGTTCCTAAATTCCCCGGAATTTCCTGGGTGATAGCAGTGCCTTTTGTTCTAATGAGAAAACTCTGGACGGGCTAATGGGTGGCCCCTGGATGGGGGCTGGTTACTAGACAGACCGTGATTAGAAGCTTGGGATTTTCAGCCCTACCACCTCTCTCTGTGCCTTGCCCCTCCGACCATTCTCCACAGAGGAAAGAGGGATGAAAACGAGTCAACAGTTGTCCATGCCAACGTGACGAAGTCTCCATAAAAATCCAATAGTACAGGGTTTGGAGAACTTCCACGTTGGTGAACAGGGTTGGTGAACCCTCCCAGAACTTGCCCTATGTATCTCTTCATCTGGACAGTCCTCTGTATGCTCTATCACACATCATCTTTGTCAATGTAAAGCAGTGTTTCTCTCAGTCCTACGAGCTGTTCTAGCAAGTAACTGAATTCAAAACGGGGGTGGTGGTGGTCATGGGAACCTCTGACTAGCAACCAAGTCAACAGAAATTGTGGGTAAGCTGAGGACCTACCACTTGGAAATGGCATCTGAAGTGGGGGGGGGCAGTCTCGTGGGACCGGGCCCTTAACCTATGGGTTCTGTGCTACTCCTGTTAGGGTCAGAATTGAATTGAACTGTAAGATACCCAGCTGGTATCATGGAGAATTGCTTGGTACCGGGGCGTGGGAGGGGCACACAACACATCTGGTGTCAGAAGTGTTGTGAGTGTGGTAGTTGTGTGAGAGTAAAGGAGAAAGTCACAAGAAGAGTGCGTTTTTCCTCCTCATCTGTGGACAGCTGAAAAGAATGCTAAATATGTATTCTAAATATGTAAAAGAATTTATATGGTCCCAGATTATCAAAGGTGTTCAAATATGTGCTAGGAGACAAAGTAGGATTGTCAAAATGTTGATAATCGTTGCACAAAGAATCTATTTTTTCCCCAAACACAGTTTTCTCAATTATTATAGGTGCAACAACCACACTAACAATTACTTAGCCAACTCTAATTTTCACTGGTATCAGTGATTCACCACTGTTATTTTTACAACAGCTTTATGGAAACTAGAATTCACATACCATATAATTGACCAATTTAAAATGTACCTAGTTCTTAGTATATCTGCAGAGTTGAGCAACTATCACCACAATCTATTTTAGGATATTTGCATCACTCCAACAAGAAACTCTATATCCTCTTAGGCGTACTCCTTATTTCATCCCAACCTCCCCCAACCCCTCTTGCCCCTCCTCCATCCCACTTCTGCCCACAGCCCTAGGCAACCACTAATCTATTTTCTCTTTCCACGGCTTTACCTCTTCTGGACATTTCATATACGTGGAATGATACATACATTAGGGGGTCTTTCGAGATGAGCTTCCTCCACTTAGCATGTCCTCACAGTTCATCCATGCTGGAGCACACATCGGTACTTCATTTCTTTTACTCCCAGTTAAGCCACTGTATGAGTACACCACATTTCTTCATCCATTCGCTGGACATTGCACTTTTTTCCTTTTTTTCTATGACGAATACTGCTGCTACAAACATTCATGTACAAGTTTTTGTTTGAACACCTGTTTTTCATTCTTTGGGGGTATATACCTGTGAGTGAAATTACTGGATGTTTAACTTTTTGAGGAACTTCCAGGCTGTTTTCCAAAGTGGCTGCACCCTTTTACATTTCTACCAACAGCGTATCCCATTCCTATTTCTCCTATCCTCTCCAATGCTTGTTATCATCTGTCTTTTTTATTTTAGCCATTCTAGTAAGTGTAAAGTGGTATCCTGTTGAGGGTTGGATTTGCATTTCCCTGATGACTAACAATGTTGACATCTTTTCACATGTTTATTGGCCATGGGTGTATCTTCTTAGACTGAGTTTTTTGCCCACTTTTTCCATTTTTTAAAAAATGTTTTATTTATTTTTGAGAGAGTCAGAGAGAGAGAGAGAGACAGAGACAGAGAGAGACAGGGAGGGGCAGAGATAGAGAGAGACACAGAAGCTAAAGCAGGGTCCAGGCTTTGAGCTGTTAGCACAGAGACAGATGTGGGGCGTGAGCCCACAAACCGTGAAATCACGACCTGAGCCAAAGTTGGACGTTTAACTGACTGAGCCACCCAGGCATCCCTTTGGCCCATTCTTAAATTGAGTGATTTGTTTTTGCGTTTTTGAGTTGTAAGCGTTCTGTATCTATATTAGTACACGTTTCTTGTCAGAAATATGATTTGCAAAAATTATCTCCCATTCTATGGGTTGTCTTTTCACTTTTCAACTATGTCCTTTAAAGCACAAACATTTTTTAATGTTTACTTATTTTGAGAGAGAGAGAGAGAGAGAGAGAGAGAGAGAGAGCATGAGTGGGGGCAGGAGCAGAGACAGAGGGAGAGAATCCCAAGCAGGCTCCATGCTGTCAGCATAGAGCCTGACGTGGGGCTTGATCTCACCAACTGTGGGATCCTGACCTGAACCGAAATCAAGAAATGCTTAACTGACTGAGCCAGCCAGGCACCCCAAAGCACAAAATTTTTAAATTTTGATAATGTCAATTACCTGTTTTTTTCCTTCTGCTGTGTTTTTGGTGTCAAGGCCACAGAGATTTACATCTATGCTTTCTTCTAAAAATTTAATAGTTTTAGCACTTAACATTTAGGTCTTTAGTCCATTTTGAGTTAATTTTCACCTATGGTGTGAGGCAGAAGTTCAACTTCATTCTTTTGCATGCAATATCCAGTTGTCCCCACACTGTTGAAAAGACTGTTCTTTCTCCCATGGGGTTGTCTTGATGCCTTTGTTGAAAATCAATTGGCTATAAATATGATGGTACATTTCTAGATTTTCAATTCTATCCCATTAATCAACATGTCTTTCCTTACACTAATACCACACTATCTCGATCACTGTAGCTTTCTAAGAAGTTTTTAAGTCAGGAAGGGTGAGTTCTCCAACTCTGTCCTTCTCTTTAAAGATCTGCTTTGGCTATTTTGGGTTCCATAAATTCCCATATGAATTTTAGCATCAGCCTGTCAGTTTCTGCTAAGAAGCCAGCTGTGGTTTTGATAAAGATTTCATTGAAGCTGTAGATCAATTGGAGAAGTGCTACCATCTTAACAACATCGTCTTCCAATCCATGAGTCTGTTTATTTAAATCTTGTTTAGTTTCTTTCAATAATGTTTTATAGTTTTAGTGTACAAGTTTTGAATCTCGTTTTTAGTTCAATGTAATTAGTATTTTATGTTTTGATGCTGTTGCAAATGCAATTGTTTTTTTGGGGGGTGTTAGGTTTATTAATTTATTTTGAGAGTGAGGGTGCGTGAGTGGGGGGAATGCAGAGAGAGAGAATCCCAAGCAGGCTTAGCATTGTATGTGCAGAGCCCAACGCAGGGCTCGAACTCAACAACCAGGAGATCATGACCTGAGCTGGTCTATAGCCTGGCCCCCTGAGGCTTGGAGTTGAACAACGAAATTGAACAAAACTAAGCAAAACGTTGGGGGAGGGGGGGAACGAAAGTGTAAAAAGCAAATATAGAAAGCTCAAGGGGAGGCAAAAGTGTTTTCAGACACACACAGAAAAGGAGTGTCCCCACGTGCTCTGGCCAAACCAAACGCCCCCTTTTACTCAACTGTTGAAAACAAAGAAGAAGAAAAAGCGATGAAAAAGTCACACTTTCATAGCCCTTCTCGGAAGAAACAGTCAGCGGGGACAGGACAGCTCACTGCCCTGAAAGACCTTGAAAGATTTACCCCAGATGACACAGCACACCATAATCAACCTCCAGAGGCTCTCAAAACCACTACAAACTCCGGTCTCTTCTGTCATTGCATCATCGATCGTTTCCTGTCAAGCATTGAAGCCATACCAGAGAAACCTGGACAAGGATTTGCTCCCCAAACAAAGGTGAGAAAAGCTGTTTTGAAAGCCCCCTCCCCTTTTTGTTTTTCCATTTGCCCAAGGCCTTTCCACAATTCTTTCCTCCCGCTTCCAAATGTCTACAGGTCAAGAACTTGAGCAGTCGGGTCCATAGGGGCCACGGTTGGGAGAGGGCACACCCTCCAAAGTCCCTCCAAGGGAGTCCTGAGTCTCCCGAAGCGGCTCCGATGGGCTCTGATCGCCCCTTCCTTATTTACTGCCATCAGGCACTTGGAGGTGGACGGTCGGGTCGGCAGCGGCCCGGCGACCGGAAAGGCTGAGAAAGCCGCCCCCCAGAGCACCGCGCCCGCCGGGCCTCCGGCACACCAGTTAGCCGAGTTTTCGCCCAAGGCAAAGCCCCGGAAGAGGGGGGGAGGCCCGGGGAAAGCTTGGGTCCAGACCCCAGAGGACGACGCTCAGCGGGGCCGGGACAATGGGCGGCGGGGACCTGCGCGGGGGGCGTCCCGGGAGGCCAGCCCGCCCCGCTGTTCCCGGGGGCTAGGGCGGCAGCCCCGAGCTGGCCGCCTGGCCGCGGCGTCGCACAGCCCTCGTCCCTGGCCCGCAGGCCCGCGGAGCGGGTGGCCGGGCCGGAGCGCGGGGGCCCGCGGCGTAGCGGGCCCGCCCCGGCCCGGGACACTACCCCGACCCCCGGTCCCCGGCCCGCGCGCTCCCAGCCGGCCCGCCACGGCTCACTCACCTGCCCACGGTCTGCTTGGCAAGCTGCTTCTTGCGGTTCAAGGGCAGCGGCGGCACGCGGGGCTCGGGCCTGGAGCGGCTACATCGCTTCCGGGTGGAGGCGGCGGCGGCTGCTGCTGCTGTGGCGGTGGCGGCTGCTACTGCGGCTGCTGCGTGGGCTGAGCGGCGGCGGCGGCGGCTGCGGCGGCTGTTCCTGCGGCTGCTGCGGCAGCGGGGGCTGCGCCGGCTGCGCCTGCTGCTGTGGCTGCTGCTGCTACGGCGGCAGCGGCTGCGCCTCCTGCGGCTGCTACTGCGGCGGCTGAGCGGCGGCCTCGGCGGTGGCGGTGACAGCGGCCGCGGCGGATGCACCAGGTGCGGCTGCTACTGCAGCGGCTGCGGCGGCTGAGCGGCGTCTGTGGCGGCGGCAGCTGCACTGGCTGCAGCTACTACTGCGGCTGCTGCGGCGGTTGAGCGGCGGCGGCGGCGGTTGTGGCTGCTACGGCGGCTGAGAGGCGTCTGTGGCGGCAGTGGCGGGGGCGGCGGCGGGGGCTGCTGCTCCAGGGCCGGAGCCCAGCCCTCGCCGCGTCACTTCCAGCGGCGCCGCCCGCCGGGGGCCGCGCGGGGCCGGGCTGGCAGAGCAGCGCCGGTCTCGGGCGCGTCCTGGCCCCCACCGCCCGAGCCCCCTCCGCCCACCACCACCCCCCCACACACACCAACCCGGGCCACTCCGCTGAGCGCGCAGAGCCCCACGTCCCGGCGCCACCGCGGGTCCCGACGCCCGGCCCCGGCTAGGCCGAGCACCGGTGGGAGGGAGCGGCGGTTCGTGATCTCGCGGTTCCTGAGTTTTAGCTCCGTGCTGGGCTCTGTGCTGACGGCTCGGAGCCTGGAGCCTGGAGCCTGCATCGGATTCTGTGTCCCCCTCTCTCTCCGCCCCACCCCTGCTTGTGCTGTCTTTCAAAATGAATAAACATAAAAAAAAATTTAGGGGCGCCTGGGTGGCTCCGTCGGCTGAGCGTCCAACTTCGGCTCAGGTCATGATCTCGCAGTTTGTGAGTTTGAGCCCCGCGTCGGGCTCCGTGCAGACAGCTGGAAGCCTGGAGCCTGCTTCAGATCCTGTGTCTCCCTCTCTCTCTCTGCCCCTTCCCCGCCCATGCTCCGTCTCTGTCTCTCAAATATGAATATACGTTAAAAAAATTTTTTTTTTAATTAAAAAAAAACAGTGGCTGTTTCTTTTGTTTGCAGTAATTTTTATGTTTATTTTTCTTCTTTGAGAGTGAAAATGGGGGAGGGGCAGAGAGAGAGAGAGACAGAGAGGGAGAAAGAGGACCTGAAGCAGGTTCTGCGCTGACAGAGGCGGGGCTTGGACTCAAGAGCTGAGAGGTCACGAGCCACAAGATCACAAGGCACGAGACCACAACCTGAGCCAAAGTCAGATGCTTACACTGACCGAGCCACCAAGGCACCCCAAAACAGTGGTTACTTCTGACCAGGGTGGACATTGGTGGGCTTGGAGGCTGTGGCCAAAGGAAGACATACACGTACATTTGTCTCTATGGGAGGAGAGTATTCTCCAACCGCTTTGTTTGGGTGGAGGCCCACTCAGTGTGGTCTGGTTTACAAGTAACAGCATAAATGGGCTGAAGTAAAATTTATCAACAAGGAATATGTTGCCTCCAGAACCCCCAAAATACGGAAAGATTTGAGACTTGTACGTCCTCAACAAACGTGTCCAACAAATGTCCTCACGGTAGGATGTCAGACATGCGAGGTCATACCTGTGCTCCCGGTAAGTTAAGGTCCCGCCTGCAAAGATGACATGTGATAGCAGAAGGGTTTGGGTGCCCTGTGCGTAACAAGGTAAAACATGTCCCCTTCAAGGTCAAGGGAAAGCTGGCCGAGAGGACATTGAAATCGGCGCTGAACAGAACCTATTAGCCAAATCTAGAAGAAACAGCAAACGATTTACCGTCTTTAAATCTGTTGGGATCCCAGGTGTTTTAAGGGTAGCAGGGTTTATATGGATAGAACTATAACGGAAAACAGTGGCTACTTTATGGGGCACCTGGCTGACTCAGTCGGTTGGGCGTCCCACTTCGGCTCGGGTCACGATCTCGCGGTCCCGCGAGTTCGAGCCCGGCGACGGGCCCTGTGCTGACGGCTCAGAGCCTGGAGCCCGTTTCAGATTCTGTGTCTCCCTCTCTCTGACCCTCCCCTGTTCATGCTCTGTCTCTCTCTGTCTCAAAACTCAAACGTAAAAAAAAGAATAAGAAATTAAAAAAAAAATACAATAAAATCTGAAAACGTCTGAATTCCAAAACTCATCTGGCCCCGAGGGTTTTGGAAAATGACCGTGGGCCTGCTGTACTTTTCACATCCACGTTTAAGACACTAGACACACACGGCAGGTAGGAGTGTAATAATATTTGTACACGGATCTACACTGGATTGATTACGATGGCATCTGCCTACATTTGAGGAACAGAAACAGAATCATAAAGGCCAAACATCTCCAGTCCGACAAGACTGCCTGGTGTGCATACTGACTCTGGGACCCTACGCAATATACCCATGTCCAATCTCGGGGGCAGGGGGCTGCCGCCGACACACTGGGAACCACGACCACAGACATCGTTTCCTCTTAGAATGACATGCTGCCTTCACGTATAAAACCAACGCCATAAGGCCACACGTGAGCACATCTGTTTAGGGTTCATTTTGGCTCAGTGAAACACGGGCTTTCTTCACTCACCTATAAACAACCCTGTTTGATTTCACAGTAGGTAAATACAGTGGATGACCAGGCCACGGAAGCTCGGATTCAGAGGTCGTGGGGAGAACACATTCCTCTCCTCCTCTGCTCTATGCAGAGGCTGGACGGGATCCACTCAGTCTGAAGCGAACCAAGCACAGCCACCTCCCCTGGAAAAGGCGGAGGAAGTCAGGGCGTGGAATAGGTGGGGGGGTGGGGGGGGAGAATGTTACCGCTGATAGAGCGAGGACACGGTTTGCGACGCCGAACACAGAAAGGGCCGTCTCGCGTAAGGGAGACAGATGCGTCGTGGCAGCAGAGGACTCCCCTGGGACTCACGGGCAGAGATGCCTCGGACTCACGTTGCCCCTAACGGAACGGGCTACCTCGCGAGGTAGAGACTCTGCTGCTCCTGGAGAAGGTCGATAGAGACCTGTGAGCAGGGAGGGGTCCGCAAGGAACGTACCACAGCAGGACAAGCCAGGGAGGGACCCGGGCACACTGGACGGTCGATGCCCCACCCAGACGAGACAGCACCTACGCAGCTGCAGCTACGACAACGTGTACTCGCACGAGGGCGCGATGCCAGGCTTCGCTAGGTCTTACAAGATTTGAGAAGAAGCTGGAAGTCCAGGTTTCCACGTGAGAACTCCCAAGTGTTCAGTATGGCCCAATGATTGTCATCAAGACTTCCACACGTAAGAAACAGACCAAACAGAACACATCTTCACCCTGCAGGCAAACATCACCCATCTTGGGTTTTCACGATTCACATATCCAGAATCTCAAAGGAGTCGACCAGGCATTCCCAACCTCACCACTCCTGACATTTGGGACCAGATAATTCTGTGCGGCGAGGCTGTCCTTGGCGGTGTAGGCTGGTCAGCAGCAGCCCCGGCCTGTGTCGCGAGATGCCAGGAGCACCCCACGCCCGAGCCAAGTCACGACAAAAACAAAAACGTCTCCGGCCATTGCCAAATGTCCCCCAGGGGGCCATCCCTGGCGGGAGCCCCTGGACTAGAGCAACATCCAACTCTCAGCTTCCAGGATTCTGTGGAAGCGTCGTCACACAGAATTCTAACACGGGGTTTCTTAAAGAAAGAGTTGCCTGGGTGAAGTAAGGACTTCTCCCTGCTTTGCAGGCAGAACCCTGGTTTCTGATGAACGGCAGCGCTCTTATCAACTAGCCCGATGACCTCTTTGAGTCCTCGCTTCCTCATCATTAAACCAGGAATAAATAACATCACCTCTGGGACTTGCCGTGGAGAAGGCAGCGAGAGACTTGACTCAAAAGCATCTAGCCCAGCAAGTCAGCAAGCACCAAAGACATTTCATCCACAGGAACCCTTCCCTGGCGGGCAGCCGGCCCAGTGTCTACAGTCGGAAACACACGGGGTACGGAGTCACACCCCGGGCCCCAAGTCCTGCCTCGGCCACTCGCTGGCCGGGCAGACAACGGCAGGTCATTTTTCCTCTCTCTAAGCCAGAAATGATAACAAGCACCAGTAGGTGAGACCAGGCCAGGTGGTTCGGTACAGCGCTTGGTAAATCAAACCAGGAGAGAAGTAGTGATGATGGGTACTCTCGGATCTCTGAAACGTTTCTGTAAAGGAAAGGACGAGCTCGTCGACACATCCGAGAACTGAGAAGGTAGTAATGGGAGGGTGGGGCGCAGGAGGAAAAAGAGAAAAATCATCACAGGAATCTTCACCTCCCCAACCTTTTACACAAGCAACTGCCCACTGGTGACCCACAGACCGAATCTGGCCACAGATGTGTTTTGTTTAGTCCCGCTCAGGGTCCTGGTGGTCGTTTTCAATTGGCATTAAATGCCACCTCATCTTCATGAAAATCCAGAAGGATTTAGGCCTTTCTCAACAACTCCAAAGGTCGGGCCCGACAGCGGGCCCATAGTCTCACGCGGCCCTTTGGTAAGACAGGTGCCGTCGGGTCCCCCACGGCCCTCACCTGGTCGAAGTCGCTCTTATTTTCTTCTCATTAGCCTGGTCCCCTGAGGCTTGGAGTTTGCAACCCTGACTTACCTAAAGGCTACTATCTAGGAGAAACATCAGGCCTCCAGGGAGAGCTTCCATCTTGGCAGAAGCCGACATCCAAAGAGACACTCCCTTCCAGAGCCTCACCCGCGTAGTCAACTCTATTAGGCCCCCAGATGCCTGTCCTCCTGGACTCATCGACCTCACAACCAAATGCGCAAGTTCCCCACCTTGGTGCACCCCTGCCTCCACACCCTCCACGCCAACTGCCATCCGCAGCTACTGGATTCTCTGCGTCAGCGATTTCCAAAAAGCTCTGTCTTTCCTTTTAGCAGGACTAGAAAAGACCACACTTCCTGCCTCCTGCTGGTAAGAACATCCCGGTTATCTTGCGGGGGAGGGGGCTCAGCACCCTCCCATTCTAGGCCCCTGTGGCTTGCGTGGGGCTGACTCCATTTCCATGTCCAGGGAAAGGCCACTGACCCCATCAGATACCTCCAGAGTCAATCCTGGGGCTCTGGCCACAGTGAAAGGTATTCTTTGTCCCCCTGGGACTTGAACGGAAGACGTTGGAAGCCGGGGGGTGGAGGGGTGGGGGTGGGGGTGGGGGGGCGATTCCTGCTTATCGACACAGCTTCCCTAAAGAGTGGAACCCCTGGAGCCAGCCCTGGCTGCAACTATGTTGCTTTTGGACACTTTTCCTCACATAGGAGCCAATCAAATTCGCAGTTTGGCTTATAACAATTCCAGTTGGTCTGGTTTTGTGGTGTTTTTTCTTTTTTCCTCATTGAGACAGAGAGCGGGGGAAGGGGCAGAGACAGAGAAGATCCCAAGCAGGCTCCCCACCATTGGCCCAGACCTTGATCCCAGGAACTGTGAGATCATGACCTGAGCTGAAATCAAGAGCTGGATCCTCAGCCAACTGAGCCACCCAGGCGCCCCTCGAGGTGGGTTTACTGACAATCAAAAGAGACCTACGCGGCACCTGGGTGGCCCACTGGGTCAAGTGTCTGACTTCGGCTCCGGTCACGATCTCTTGGTTCGTGGGTTTGAGGCCCGCGTCAGGCTCTGTGCTGACAGCTCGGAGCCTGGAGCCTACTTCGGATTCTGTGTTTCCCTCTCTCTCTGCCTCTCCCCCGCTCGTGTTCTGTCTACCCTCTCTCACAAAAATAAATATTTACAAAAAAATTTATTTTTAATCAAAAAAAAAAAGGGACCTACTCAATACAACAGGAGTTTGAAAGAAGTGTTGAAAGGTAGAGGGGAAAGGCTCTGGTCAAATTTTCTCCTGTTTTTTTTTTTTGTTTTGTTGTGTTGTGTTACCTCTCTCCTTCCAGTAAGAGTAGAGTTTCACTCAGTGTGTCAGCCATCCCTCTGTAAGGACTTACCTCACGGTATATAATCATTTTTGCTTGCCTAACTCTTCCACAAGTCTGTGGAGCCCCTTCAGGGCAGAAGCCGCGTTTGTACTCACTTGGATTCTTTTCTGCTTTCCACAATGGCACATAATGTGGGCTCCGTAAGTGTCTCTTGAACAGATGAATCAACCATCCTAATTCTCTTCTTTGGGACACCCCACTCAAGAGACCACTGCATCATCCTCGCGCCTGTGATACACAAACCATCTCCCGAAACAGATTCATGCACCCATTGTCAACAAACTGCATGAGAACTCACTTCTGCTAGCCATTACTAGTTCTCCCACATGTCCATCCCACAGAACCTCACTATGGGGTGACTCACGAGGTCCTCAATCTTGGGAAGAGAATATTGCCTTACAAGACACCACTCGAACTCTATGAATAGGGAACAGACACAATGGGAGAGCCACTCACACACAGAATATCACTCCTGGCTGCGGCGGGCGGTGGGGGGGGAGGTAACTTCTCTGCTTTCTAGCTTTCCTCTTGACCCAAATACCCCCCAAATCCCAATCCTGATGCCTACGCCAATAACACACAATTACAGTTCTAGGCTCTCTCTTGCCTCCGTTTTTCCTCCCTAGTCCTTCATCATTCTTGACGTGGAAAAAATACAAACTTATGCAGGGAATCAACAGGAGTAAAGCCAAAGCTTCCCCAGGAAACAGTGTTGGCTATGGGAGCAGAAATTCCCACACCCCTAAGAGCTCCGTAACAGCTGCTGCTTCCACTGGCATCTAGCAATAAAGATTTTCAAACAGAGTCAAAGGTCAGGGCCAGAATTACCATCCTACCACGAATCACTATTTACTCTATCCAGCTTTCATGTTCCCATTCTTGGGCTCACACCACCAGAGCGAGCTGGTAAGAACTAGATGTGTGCTGGATTGACAAATGTTTATGGAGAATCGACCCTATGACAGGAGCCACAGCAGAGCTGGCCAAGGAAACAGAAAGATGGCAAAGACTCTCAAGGCGTTCAGTCTAATGGAGAATACTTACAAGTAAACAGGCGTTGCATTATAGAAAAGCAGGTGCTACGTGGACGTATGTAAGTGGCCAGGAGAGGGACTCCCGATCCACGTTGGAGCATCAGAGAAGGTCTTTTAGAGGCAGTGACCTTTGTCTGGACACCTAAAGAATGAGTAGGAGGCAGGTATACGGCAGGTGAGGCCAAAGGAGCTTTGCAGACTTCCAGGTAGAGGCTAAGAGGGTAGAAGGTTCGGCGGCCTCTGGCAACCGAAAGGAGGCACATACGGCTGTAATTCGGAAGTGTGAAGAGAGAAGCTGCTACAGAGGAAGCCGGAGCCAAAGAGACCCTGAGTGGCTTGATAGCTTGAAAAGTCTCACAACTTTGTGCAAAAAGAGCAAACACCCCTTTCCTCATGAGATGTACAAACTGGCCAGAATGACAATGTGACAGATGTGCCTTCATAGTCACTAAATACTGATTTCACAATGCATGTTACTGAGAATGCCGGGGGGGGGGGTTGGGGGTGGGGGGAGACAAAAGTCCTAAGGAGTTATCTTGTAACTCATTCACAGATGCCTGCTTGAAGCTACGGGCCCCATGACTATTCCGTCTGCCTTCCCCTTGGCACTCGTTATTTCTATCATTTTCCTACAAATGACAGAAAAGTAGGCACCGCTAGGCTGTAGGGACAGGGATCCACTCTGGAAACAGGATAAGTGCACACGGAGATAACAGGCTGGGGGTAGCAACGAAATTGAACAAAACTAAGCAAAACGTTGGGGGGGGGGACGAAAGTGTAAAAAGCAAATATAGAAAGCTCAAGGGGAGGTAAAAGTATTTTCAGACACACACAGAAAAGAAGTGTCCCCACGTGCTCTGGCCAAACCAAATGCCCCCTTTTACTCAACTGTTGAAAACAAAGAAGAAGAAAAAGCGATGAAAAAGTCACACTTTCATAGCCCTTCTCGGAAGGAACAGTCAGCAGGGACAGGACAGCTCACTGCCCTGAAAGACCTTGAAAGATTTACCCCAGATGACACAGCACACCATAATCAACCTCCAGAGGCTCTCAAAACCACTACAAACTCCGGTCTCTTCTGTCATTTCATCATCCATCGTTTCCTGTCAAGCATTAAAGCCATACCAGAGAAACCTGGAGAAGGATTTGCTCCCCAATCCAAAGTGAGAAAAGCTGTTTTGACAGCCCCCCCTCTTTTTGTTTTTCCATTTGCCCAAGGCCTTTCCACAATTCTTTCCTCCCGCTTCCAAATGTCTACAGGTCAAGAACTTGAGCAGTCGGGTCCATAGGGGCCACGGTTGGGAGAGGGCACACCCTCCAAAGTCCCTCCAAGGGAGTCCTGAGTCTCCCGAAGCGGCTCCGATGGGCTCTGATCGCCCCTTCCTTATTTACTGCCATCAGGCACTTGGAGGTGGACGGTCGGTCGGCAGCGGCCGGGCGACCCGGAAAGGCTGAGAATGCCGCCCCCCAGAGCACCGCGCCCGCCCGGCCTCGGGCACACCAGTTAGCCGAGTTTCCGCCCAAGGCCAAGCCCCGGGAGGGGGGGGAGGCCCGGGGAAAGCTTGGGTCCAGACCCCAGAGGACGACGCTCAGCGGGGCCGGGACAAAAGGCGGCGGGGACCCGCGCGGGGGGCATCCCTGGAGGCCGGCCCGCCCCGTTCCCGGGTGCTCGGGCGGCAGCCCTGAGCTGGCCGCCTGGCCGCGGCGTGGCACAGCCCTCGTCCCTGGCCCGAGGCGGACACGGCGTGGAGCGGGCGGCCGGGCACGAGCACGGGGCCCGCGGGGCAGCGGACCCGCCCCGGCCCGGGCGACGACCCCGACCCCTGATCCCCGGCCCGCGCGCTCCCGTCCGGCCCCGCACGGCTCACTCACCTGCCCACGGTCTGCTTGGAGAGCTGCTTCATGTGCTTGAAGGGCAACGGCAGCGGCGGCCCGCGGGGCTCGCGCCTGGCGCGGCTACATCGCTTCCAGCCGAGGTGGCAGCGGCTGCGGCGTCAGCGGCGGAGGCTGCTGCGGCTGCTCCTGTGGCGGCTGCGCCTGCTGCTGCGGCGGTGGCGGCTGCTGCGGCGGCGGCTGCGCGGCTGCGCCTGCTGCGGCGGCAGCGGCGGCTGCTGCTATGGCGGCTGCTGCCACGGCGGCTGCGCCGGCTGCGGCCGCTACTGCGGCGGCTGAGCGACGGCTGCGGCAGCAGCGGCGACCGCGGCGGCGGTGGCGGCAGCTGCTGCTCCCAGGTCGGAGCCCCGCCCTCGCCGCGTCACTTCCAGTGGCGCCGCCCGCCGGGGGGCGCGTGGGGCCAGGCTGGCAGACGATCGCCAGGCTTGGGCGCGGCGCGCGGCCTGGCCCCCGCCGCCCGAGCCCCCTCCGCCCACCCCCCCCAACCCAGGCCGCTCCCTGGAGCGCGCGGAGCCCCGCGTCCCGGCCCCGGCTAGGCCGGGCACCGGTGGGAGGGGGCGGCGGTTCGTGATCTCGCGGTTCCTGAGTTTTAGCTCCGCGCTGGGCTCTGTGCTGACGGCTCGGAGTCTGGAGCCTGCTTCGGATTCTGTGTCCCCCTCTCTCTCCGCCCCACCCCTACCTGTGCTCTCTCTCTCACTTTCAAAAATGAACAAACGTAAAAAAAAAATTAGGGGCGCCTGGGTGGCTCCGTCGGTTGAGCGTCCAACTTGGGCTCAGGTCATGATCTGGCAGTTTGTGAGTTTGAGCCCCGCGTCCGGCTCCGCGCAGACAGCTGGAAGCCTGGAGCCAGCTTCAGTCCCGTGTCTCCCTCTCTCTCTCCGCCCCTTCCCCGCCCATGTGCTGTCTCTGTCTCTCAAAAATGAATACACGTTAAAAGAAAATTGTTTTTAAGTTAAAAACACAGTGGCCCATCCCCCAGCCAAAATCCCAAAGGGAACCAGGTCCTGCCAGGGAACTTGCCTGCTCCTCGCAATCACCCAACGCTGTGCTTCTGCGGAGCCACCCCTCCGGCAGCAGCGGGTCTGACTCCCTCCCGCTGCCACAGGGCCCCTCCTGAAGTGGATCACCTAAGGAGAAGCGAGCTAAGCCTGCCCCTCCTGCCCCCGTGCACCTTGCCCACCCACCCCAGCTCATAGGCCAGATCCCCAGCACCACAAGCCTGGCAGTGTGCAAGTAGCCCAGATTGGCCACGCCACCCCACAGTGAATCCCGCCCCTAGGAGAGGGGAAGAGAAGGCACACACCAGTCCGACTGCAGCCCCAGCGGTGGGCTGGGGGCAGACATCGGGTCTGACTGCGGCTCCACCCACCAACTCCAGTTATACACCACAGCACAGGGGAAGTGCCCTGCAGGTCCGCACCACTCCAGGGACTATCCAAAATGACCCAACAGAAGAATTCCCCTTAGAAGAATCTCCAGGAAATAATAACAGCTAATGAACTCATCAAAAGGATTTAAGTAATATAACAGAAAGGGAATTTAGAATAATAGTCATAAAATTAATCGCTGGGCTTGAAAACAGTATAGAGGACAGCAGAGAATCTCTTACTACAGAGATCAAGGGACTAAGGAACAGTCAGGAGGAGCTGAGAAACGCTTTAAACGAAATGCAAAACGAAATGGAAACGACGACGGCTCGGATTGAAGAGGCAGAGGAGAGAATAGGTGAACTAGAATAGAAGATAACGTTATGGAAAAAGAGGAAGCTGAGAAAAAGAGAGACAAAAAAATCCAGGAGTAGGAGGGGAAAATTAGAGAACTAAGTGATACACTAAAAAGAAATAATACACGCATAATTGGTATCCCAGAGGAGGAAGAGAGAGGGAAAGGTGCCGAAGGGATACTTGAAGAAATAATAGCTGAGAACTTCCCTGAACTGGGGAAGGAAAAAGGCACTGAAATCCAAGAGGCGCAGAGAACTCCCTTCAGACGTAACTTGAATCGATCTTCTGCACGACGTATCATAGTGAAACTGGCAAAATACAAGGATAAGGAGAAAAGTCTGAAAGCAGCAAGGGGTAAACGTGCCCTCACATAGAAAGGGAGAACTAGAAGACTCGTGACTGATCTCTCTTTTGAAACTTGGCAGGCCAGAAAGGATTGGCACGAGATCTTTAATGTGCTGAACAGAAAAAAATACGCAGCCGAGAATCCTTTATCCAGCAAGTCTGTCATTTAGAATAGAAGGAGAGATAAAGGTCTTCCCAAACAAACAAAAACTGAAGGAATTTGTCACCACTAAACCAGCCCTACAAGAGATCCTAAGGGGGATCCTGTGAGACAAAGTAGCAGAGACAGCACTACAAGCATAAAACATACAGACATCCCAATGACTCTAAACCCGTATCTTTCTATAATCACACTGACTGTAAATGGATTAAATTCGCCAACCAAAAGACACAGGGTATCCGAATGGATAAAAAAACAAGACCCATCTATTTGCTGTCTACAAGAGACTCATTTTAGATCTGAGGACACCTTTAGATTGAGAGTGAGGGGATGGAGAACGATTTATCATGCTACTGGAAGCCAAAAGAAAGCTGGAGTAGCCATACTTATAGCAGACAAACTCGACTTTAAATTAAAGGCTGTAACAAGAGATGAAGAAGGGCATTACATAATGATTACAGGGTCTATCCACCAGGAAGAGCTAACAATTATAAACGTCTACGCGCCGAATACCGGAGCCCCCAGACATATAAAGCAATTACTCATAAACATAAGCAACCTTATCGATAAGAATGTGGTAACTGCAGGGGACTTTAACACTCCACTTACAGAAATGGATAGATCATCGGGACACGTGGTCAATAAAGAAACAAGGGCCCTGAATGACACATTGGATCAGATGGACTGGACAGATATATTTAGAACTCTGCATCCCAAAGCAACAGAATATACTTTCTTCTCGAGTGCACATGGAACATTCTCCACGATAGATCATATACTGGGTCACAAAACAGCCCTTCATAAGTATACAAGAATTGAAATTATACCATGCATACTTTCAGACCACAATGCGATGAAGCTTGAAATCAACCACAGGAAAAAGTCTGGAAAACCTCCAAAAGCATGGAGGTTAAACAACACCCTACTAAAGAATGAGTGGGTCAACCAGGCAATTAGAAAAGAAATTAAAAAGTATATGTAAACAAACGAAAATGAAAATACAACAATCCAAACGCTTTGGGATGCAGCGAAGGCAGCCCTGAGAGGAAAACACATTGCAATCCAGGCCTATCTCAAGAAACAAGAAAAATCCCAAATACAAAATCCAACAGCACACCTAAAGGAAATAGAAGCAGAACACCAAAGGCGGCCTCAACCCAGCAGAAGAAGAGAAATAATAAAGAGCAGAGCAGAAATAAACAATATAGAATCTAAAAAAACAGTAGAGCAGATCAACGAAACCAAGAGTTGGTTTTTTGAAAAACATTAACAAAGTTGACAAACCTCTAGCCAGGCTTCTCAAAAAGAAAAGGGAGATGACCCAAATAGATAAAATCATGAATGAAAATGGAATTATTACAACCAATCCCTCAGAGATACAAACAATTATCAGGGAATACTAGGCAAAATTATATGCCAACAAACTGGACCACCTGCAAGAAATGGACAAATTCCTAAGCACCCACACTCTTCCAAAACTCAATCAGGAGGAAATAGAAAGCTTGAACAGACCCCATAACCAGTGAAGAAACTGAATCGGTTATCAAAAATCTCCCAACAAATAAGAGTCCAGGACCAGATGGCTTCCCAGGGGAGTTCTACCAGACGTTGAAAGCAGAGATAATACCTATCCTTCTCAAGCTATTCCAAGAAGTAGAAAGGGAAGGAAAACTTCCAGACTCATTCTATGAAGCCAGTATTCCTTTGATTCCTAAACCAGACAGAGACCCGGTAAGAAAAGAGAACTACAGGCCAATATCCCTGATGAATATGGATGCAAAAATTCTCAATAAGATACTAGCAAATCGAATTCAACGGCATAGAAAAAGAACGATTCACCAAGATCAAGTGGGATTCCTTCCTGGGATGCAGGGCTGGTTCAACATTCGCAAATCAATCAACGTGATACATCACATTAATAAAAGAAAAGATAAGAACCATATGATCCTGTCAATCGATGCAGAAAAGGCCTTTGACCAAATCCAGCACCCTTTCTTAATAAAAACCCTTAAGAAAGTCGGGATAGAAGGAACATACTTAAACATCATAAAAGCCATTTATGAAAAGCCCACAGCTAACATCATCCTCAATGGGGAAAAACTGAGAGCTTTTTCCCTGAGATCAGGAACACGACAGGGATGCCCACTCTCACCGCTGTTGTTTAACACAGTGTTGGAAGTGCTAGCATCAGCAATCAGACAACAAAAGGAAATCAAAGGCATCAAAACTGGCAAAGATGAAGTCAAGCTTTCGCTTTTTGCAGATGACATGATATTATACGCGGAAAATCCGATAGGCTCCACCAAAAGTCTGCTACAACTGATACATGAATTCAGCAGAGTTGCGGGATACAAAATCAATGTACAGAAATCAGTTGCATTCTTATACACTAACAATGAAGCAACAGAAAGACAAATAAAGAAACTGATCCCATTCACAATTGCACCAAGAAGCATAAAATACCTAGGGATAAAGCTAACCAAAGATGTAAAAGATCTGTATGCTGAAAACTATAGAAAGCTTATGAAGGTAATTGAAGAAGATATAAAGAAATGGAAAGACATTCCCTGCTCATGGATTGGAAGAATAAATATTGTCAAAATGTCAATACTAGCCAAAGCTATCTACACATTCAATGCAATCCCAATCAAAATCGCACCAGCATTCTTCTCGAAACTAGAACAAGCAATTCTAAACTTCATATGGAACCACAAAAGGCCCCGAATAGCCAAAGTCATTTTGAAGAAGGCCAAAGCAGGAGGCATCACAATCCCAGACTTTAGCCTCTACTACAGAGCTGCCATCATTAAGACAGCATGGTATTGGCACAAAAACAGACACATAGACCAATGGAATAGAATAGAAACCCCAGAACTAGACCCACAAACGTATGGCCAACTAATCTTTGACAAAGCAGAAAGAACATCCAATGGAAAAAAGACAGTCTCGTTAACAAACGGTGCTGGGAGAACTGGACAGCAACATGCAGAAGGCTGAAACTAGACCCCTTTCTCACACCATTCCCAAAAATAAACTCAAAATGCATAAAGGACCTGAATGTGAGACAGGAAACCATCAAAACCCTAGAGGAGGAAGCAGGAAAAGATCTCTCTGACCTCAGCCGTAGCAATCTCTTACTCGACACATCCCCAAAGGCAAGGGAATTAAAAGCAAAAATGAATTACTGGGACCTTATGAAGATAAAAAGCTTCTGCACAGCAAAGGAAACAACCAACAAAACTAAAAGGCAACCAACGGAATGGGAGAAGATATTTGCAAATGACACATCGGACAAAGGGCTAGCTAGCATCCAAAATCTATGAAGAGCTCATCGAACTCCACACCCGAAAAACAAATAACCCAGTGAAGAAATGAGCAGAAAACATGGATAGACACTTCTCTAAAGAAGATATGCGGACGGCCAACAGGCACATGAAAAGATGCTCAACGTCGCTCCTCATCAGGGAAATACAAATCAGAACCACACTCAGATATCACCTCACGCCAGTCAGAGTGGCCAAAACGAACAAATCAGGAGACTATAGATGCTGGAGAGGACGTGGAGAAACGGGAACCCTCTTGCACTGTCGGTGGGAATGCAAATCGGTGCAGCCACTCTGGAAAGCGGTGTGGAGGTTCCTCAGAAAATGAAAAATAGACCTACCGTATGACCCAGCAATAGCACTGCTAGGAATTGACCCAAGGGAAACAGGAGTACTGATGCATAGGGGCACTTGTACCCCAATGTTTATAGCAGCACTCTCAACAATAGCCAAATGATGGAAAGAGCCTAAATGTCCATCAACTGATGAATGGATAAAGAAATTGTGGTTTATGTACACAATGGAGTACTACGTGGCAATGAGAAAGAACGAACTATGGCCCTTTGTAGCAACGTGGATGGAACTGGAGAGTGTGATGCTAAGTGAAATAAGCCATACAGAGAAAGACAGATACCATATGGTTTCACTCTTATGTGGATCCTGAGAAACTTAACAGATACCCATGGGGGAGGGGAAGGAAAAAAAAAAGAGGTTAGAGTGGGAGAGAGCCAAAGCATAAAAGACTCTTAAAAACTGAGAACAAACTGAGGGTTGATGGGGGATGGGAGGGAGGGGAGGGTGGGTGATGGGTATTGAGGAGGGCACCTTTTGGGATGAGCACTGGGTGTTGTCGGGAAACCAATTTGAAAATAAATTTCATATATTGAAAAAAAACTTTAACATCAGTGTTATCTAAGTGTTTTCAAAATTAAACACCATGCCACATTCTATGTGAAGTACTTACCAATTATTCTCTCTAGTGGCGGACCAACAATGGAGCAGTGAGAGTGGTTTGTCCAGGGGTACAAAAGAACGCTACATTGTCTATAGAAAGTTTATAAGCAAGAATACAATCAATTCAACACTGAAAAAAAAAAAAAACAGTGGCTACTTCTTTTGTCTGCAATAATTTTTTTATGTTTATTTTTCTTGTTTGAGAGTGAAAATGGGGGAGGGGCAGAGAGAGAGAGAGAGACAGAGAGGGAGAAAGAGGACCTGAAGCAGGTTCTGCGCTGACAGAGGCGGGGCTTGGACTCAAGAGCTGAGAGGTCACGAGCCACAAGATCACAAGGCACGAGACCACAACCTGAGCCAAAGTCAGATGCTTACACTGACCGAGCCACCAAGGCACCCCAAAACAGTGGTTACTTCTGACCAGGGTGGACATTGGTGGGCTTGGAGGCTGTGGCCAAAGGAAGACATACACGTACATTTGTCTCTATGGGAGGAGAGTATTCTCCAACCGCTTTGTTTGGGTGGAGGCCCGCTCAGTGTGGTCTGGTTTACAAGTAACAGCATAAATGGGCTGAAGTAAAATTTATCAACAAGGAATATGTTGCCTCCAGAACCCCCAAAATACGGAAAGATTTGAGACTTGTACGTCCTCAACAAACGTGTCCAACAAATGTCCTCACGGTAGGATGTCAGACATGCGAGGTCATACCTGTGCTCCCGGTAAGTTAAGGTCCCGCCTGCAAAGATGACATGTGATAGCAGAAGGGTTTGGGTGCCCTGTGCATAACAAGGTAAAACATGTCCCCTTCAAGGTCAAGGGAAAGCTGGCCGAGAGGACATTGAAATCGGCGCTGAACAGAACCTATTAGCCAAATCTAGAAGAAACAGCAAACGATTTACCGTCTTTAAATCTGTTGGGATCCCAGGTGTTTTAAGGGTAGCAGGGTTTATACGGATAGAACTATAACGGAAAACAGTGGCTACTTATGGGGCACCTGGCTGGCTCAGTCGGTTGGGCGTCCCACTTCGGCTCGGGTCACGATCTCGCGGTCCCGCGAGTTCGAGCCCGGCGACGGGCCCTGTGCTGACGGCTCAGAGCCTGGAGCCCGTTTCGGGTTCTGTGTCTCCCTCTCTCTGACCCTCCCCGTCCATGCTCAGTCTCTCTCTGTCTCAAAAATCAATAAACGTAAAAAAAAAAAAGAAATTAATAAAAAAGAAATAAAACCTGGAAACGTCTGAATTCCAAAACTCATCTGGCCCCTAGGGTTTTGGAAAAAGGACCGGGGGCCTGCTTTACTTTTGACATCCACATTTAAGACAATAGACACACACGGCAGGTAGGAGTGTAATAATATTTGTACGTGGATCTATACTTGGATTGATTACGATGGCATCTGCCTACATTTGAGGAACAGAAACAGAATCATAAAGGCCAAACATCTCCAGTCCGACAAGACTGCCTGGTGTGCATACTGACTCTGGGACCCTACACCATATACCCATGTCCAATCTCAGGGGCAGGGGGCTGCCGCCGACACACTGGGAACCACGACCACAGACATTGTTTCCTCTTGGAATAACATGCTGCCTTCACGTGTAAAACCAACGCCATAAGGCCACACGTGAGCACATCTGTTTAGGGTTCATCTTGGTTCAGTGAACCGTGGGCTTTCTTCACTCACCTATAAACAACCCTGTTTGATTTCACAGTAGGTAATACAGTGGATGACCACGCCACGGATGCTCGGATTCAGAGGTCGTGGGGAGAACACATTCCTCTCCTCCTCTGCTCTATGCAGAGGCTGGACGGGATCCACTCAGACTGAAGCGAACCAAGCACAGCCACCTCCTCTGGAAAAGGCAGAGGAAGTCAGGGCGTGGAATAGGTGGGGGGGGGGGGAGAATGTTACCGCTGATAGAGCGAGGACACGGTTTGCAACGCCGAACACAGAAAGGGCCGTCTCGCGGAAGGGAGACAGATGCGTCTTGGCACCAGAGGACTCCCCTGGGACTCACGGGCAGAGATGCCTTGGATTCACGTTGCCCCTAACTGAACGGGCTACCTCGCAAGGTAGAGACTCTGCTGCTCCTGGAGAAGGTCGTTAGAGACCCGTGAGCAGGGAGGGGTCCGCAAGGAACGAACCACAGCAGGAAAAGCCAGGTAGGGACCCAGGCACACTGGACGGTCGATGCCCCACCCAGACGGGACAGCACCTACGCAGCTGCAGCTACGACGACGTGTACTCGCACAAGGGCGCGATGCCGCGATGCCAGGCTTTGCGAGGTCTTGCAAGATTTGAGAAGAACCTGGAAGTCCAGGTTTCCATGTGAGAACTCCCAAGTGTTCAGTATGGCCCAATGATTGTCATCAAGACTTCCACACGTAAGAAACAGACCAAACAGAACACATCTTCACCCTGCAGGCAAACATCACCCATCTTGAGTTTTCACGATTCACATACCCAGAATCTCAAAGGAGTCGACCAGGCTTTCCCAACCTCACCACTCTTGACATTTGGGACCAGATAATTCTGTGCGGCGAGGCTGTCCTGGGCGGTGTAGGCTGGTCAGCAGCAGCCCCGGCCTGTGTCGCCAGATGCCAGGAGCACCCCACGCCTGAGCCAAGTCAGGACAAAAACAAAAACGTCTCCGGCCATTGCCAAATGTCCCCCAGGGGGCCATCCCTGGCGGGAGCCCCTGGACTAGAGCAACATCCAACTCTCAGCTTCCAGGATTCTGTGGAAGCGTCGTCACACAGAATTCTAACACGGGGTTTCTTAAAGAAAGAGTTGCCTGGGTGAAGTAAGGACTTCTCCCTGCTTTGCAGGCAGAACCCTGGTTTCTGATGAACGGCAGCGCTCTTATTAACTAGCCCGATGACCTCTTTGGGTCCTCACTTCCTCATCATTAAACCAGGAATAAATAACATCACCTCTGGGACTTGCCGTGGAGAAGGCAGCGAGAGACTTGACTCAAAAGCATCTAGCCCAGCAAGTCAGCAAGCACCAAAGACATTTCATCCAAAGGAACCCTTCCCTGGCGGGCAGCCGGCCCAGTGTCTACAGTCGGAAACACACGGGGTCCAGCGTCACACCCCGGGCCCCAAGTCCTGCCTCGGCCACTCGCTGGCTGGGCAGACAACGGCAGGTCATTTTTCCTCTCTCTAAGCCAGAAATGATAACAAGCACCAGTAGGTGAGACCAGGCCAGGTGGTTCGGTACAGCGCTTGGTAAATCAAACCAGGAGAGAAGTAGTGATGATGGCTACTCTCGGATCTCTGAAACGTTTCTGTAAAGGAAAGGACGAGCTCGTCGACACATCCGAGAACTGAGAAGGTAGTAATGGGAGGGTGGGGCGCAGGAGGAAAAAGAGAAAAATCATCACAGGAATCTTCACCTCCCCAACCTTTTACACAAGCAACTGCCCACTGGTGACCCACAGACCGAATCTGGCCACAGATGTGTTTTGTTTAGTCCCACTCAGGGCCCTGGTGGTCGTTTTCAATTGGCATTAAATGCCACCTCATCTTCATGAAAATCCAGAAGGATTTAGGCCTTTCTCAACAACTCCAAAGGTCGGGCCCGACAGCGGGCCCATAGTCTCACGCGGCCCTTTGGTAAGACAGGCGCCGTCGGGTCCCCCACGGCCCTCACCCGGTCGAAGTCGCTCTTGTTTTCTTCTTATTAGCCCGGCCCCCTGAGGCTTGGAGTTTGCAACCCTGACTTACCTAAAGGCTACTATCCAGGAGAACATTCAGGCCTCCAGGGAGAGCTTCCATCTTGGCAGAAGCTGACATCCAAAGAGACACTCCCTTCCAGAGCCTCACCCGCGTAGTCAACTCTGTTAGGTCCCCAGATGCCTGTCCTCCTGGACTCATCGACCTCACAACCAAATGCGCAAGTTCCTCACCTTGGTGCACCCCTTCCTCCACACCCTCCACGCCAACTGCCATCCACAGCTACCGGATTCTCTGCGTCAGGGATTTCCAAAAAGCTCTTTCTTTCCTTTTAGCAGGACTAGAAAAGACCACACTTCCTGCCTCCTGCTGGTAAGAACACCCCGGTTATCTTGCACCAGAACGACAATGTGACAGATGTGTCTTGATAGTCACTAAATACTGGTTTCACCAATGCATGTTACTGGGAATGCCAAGGGGGTGGGGGGGGGTGGAGACACAAAACTTCTAAGGAGCTATTTTGTAACTCATTCACAGATGCCTGCTTGAAGCTTTGGACCCCACGACTATTCCGTCTGCCTTCCCCTTGGCACTCGTTATTTCTATCATTTTCCTACAAATGACAGAAAAGTAGGCACCGCTAGGCTGTAGGGACAGGGATCCACTCTGGAAACAGGATAAGTGCACACGGAGATAACAGGCTGGGGGTAGCAACGAAATTGAACAAAACTAAGCAAAAAGTTGGGGGCGGGGGGAACAAAACTGTAAAAAGCAAATATAGAAAGCTCCAGGGTAAGTAAAAGTATTTTCAGACACACACAGAAAAGAAGTGTCCCCACGTGCTCTGGCCAAACCAAACGCCCCCTTTTACTCAACTGTGGAAAACAAAGAAGAAAAAGCGATGAAACAGTCACACTTTCATACCCCTTCTCGGAAGAAACAGTCAGCGGGGACAGGACAGCTCACTGCCCTGAAAGACCTTGAAAGATTTACCCCAGATGACACAGCACACCATAATCAACCTCCAGAGGCTCTCAAAACCACTACAAACTCTGGTCTCTTCTGTCATTTCATCATCCACCGTTTCTGTCAAGCATTAAAGCCATACCAGAGAAACCTGGAGAAGAATTTGCTCCCCAATCCAAAGTGAGAAAAGCTGTTTGGAAAGCCCCCCCTCTTTTTGTTTTTCCATTTGCCCAAGGCCTTTCCACAATTCTTTCCTCCCGCTTCCAAATGTCTACAGGTCAAGAACTTGAGCAGTCGGGTCCATAGGGGCCACGGTTGGGAGACGGCACACCCTCCAAAGTCCCTCCAAGGGAGTCCTGAGTCTCCCGAAGCGGCTCCGATGGGCTCTGATCGCCCCTTCCTTATTTACTGCCATCAGGCACTTGGAGGTGGACGGTCGGTCGGCAGCGGCCGGGCGACCCGGAAAGGCTGAGAATGCCGCCCCCCAGAGCACCGCGCCCGCCCGGCCTCGGGCACACCAGTTAGCCGAGTTTCTGCCCAAGGCCAAGCCCCGGGAGAGGGGGGGAGGCCCGGGGAAAGCTTGGGTCCAGACCCCAGAGGACGACGCTCAGCGGGGCCGGGACAATGGGCGGCGGGGACCCGCGCGGGGGGCGTCCCGGGAGGCCGGCCCGCCCCGCTGTGCCCGGGGACTCGGGCGGCGGCCCCGAGCTGGCCGCCTGGCCGCTGCGTCGCACAGCCCTCGTCCCTGGCCCGCAGAGGACCCGGCGCGGAGCGGGCGGGCGGCCGGGCCGGAGCGCGGGGCCCCGCGGGGCAGCGGGCCCGCCCCGGCCCGGGCCACGACCCCGACCCCCGGTCCCCGACACGCGCGCTCCCGGCCGGCCCGGTACGGCTCACTCACCTGCCCACGGTCTGGTTGGCGAGCTGCTTCGTGCGGTTCAAGAGCAGCGGCAGCTGCGGCCCGCGGGGCTCGGGCCTGGCGCGGCTACATCGCTTCCAGGCCGAGGCCGCGGCGGCGGCTGCTGCTGCGCCTCCTGCGGCTGCGGCGGCGGCTCTGGCTGCGCAGGCTGTGGTTGCTACTGCGGCTGCTGCGGCGGCTGCGACTGCTACTGCGGCTGCGGTGGCGGCTGAGCGGAGGCGGCGGCTGAGCGGAGGCGGCGGCTGAGCGGAGGCGGCGGCTGCGCCGGCTGCGACTGCGGCTGCGGTGCGGCTGTACTGCGGCGGCGGCGGCGGCGGCGACTGCTACTGCGGCGGGTGCGGCGGCTGATGCTGCTGCGCCGGCTGCGGCTGCTACTGCGGCTGCTGCGGGGACTGAGCGGCGGCGGCGGCTGCGGCTGCTGCGGCGGCTGAGCGGCGTCTGTGGCGGCGGCGGCGGCGGCGGCTGCGCTGGCTGCGGCTGCTACTGCGGCTGCTGCGGGGACTGAGCGGCGTCGGCGGTTGCGGCTGCTACGGCGGCTGAGCGGCGTCTGCGGCGGCGGCGTCTGCGGCGGCGGCGTCTGCGGCGGCGGCGTCTGCGGCGGCGGCTGCTGCTCCAGGGCCGGGCCGGAGCCCCGCCCTCGCCGCGTCACTTCCATTGGCGTCGCCCGCCGGGGACCGCGCGGGGCCGGGCTGGCAGAGGAGCGCCAGGCTCGGGCGCCGCGCGCCGCCTGGCCCCCGCCCCCCAGCCCTGGCCGCTTCGCCGAGCGCACCGAGTCCCGCTCCCGGCGCCGCCGCGGTCCCGACTCCCGCCCCGGCTAGGCCGCGCACCGGTGGGACTGGGCGGCGGTTCGTGATCTCGCAGTGCCTGAGTTTTAGCTGGCGGTGGGCTCTGTGCTGACGGCTCGGAGCCTGGAGCCTTCCTTGGATTCTGTGTCCCCCTTCTCTCCGCCCCACCCCTGCTTGTGCTGTCTCTCATACAAACACACTACTTACAAACAAACTACAAACACACTGCTTACCTAGAAAATGTTTTAGAAGGCCAGTATAAAATATATGTAACGAATGTCTTCGGTAAGTGTAATAATGAAACACAGGTGAACCACCCCAACTTGAGAAATTATTGAAGGGCCTAAGTAACCCTTCCCTTCCAGTGTTGTATCCTCTCCACTCTCTAAAGGTCACAAGTGTGGTGATTCCTGTCTCCCTCCCTCCCCCCGCCATTCCTTTATTTTTCTGTAGAGTGTTTTATCATATATATATATATATATATATATATATGTATCTCTTAACATCCGTTTTGCTTGGTTTGGACTTTATAAAAGTGTTACATCCCTTCTTTCACTGAATATTATGTCCTTAGATTCAGCCATTGACCCTTGTAACTGGCAGCTCTGGTGCATTTACACTGCAACATAGTTTTCCATTGTACCAATTTCCCACACATTCCTTCCTCCACATTTGAAAGGCGATTATGTGCGCAAAGCCCTTACTTAGCACAGCTCCTGGCGCAGAGTTAGCACTCGGTGAACATTTGTTCAATTGTCGAATGAGACTGAGCCCCGACTAACTGCAACATGAACACTTGTTTCCTCCAGCTGGACTCTCTGCCCTTCGACCCAAAGCTGAGCATCCTGCTAGTTCTCCCGCCCTGCGTGAATCACAGTTATAAAATTTTCTGACCAGCAATAAGAAACCCAAAGCCTGGGGTACCTGGGTGGCTTAGTGGGTTAAGCGACCGCCTCCTGATGTCAGTTGCGGTCATGATCTCACGGTGGCGAGATGGAGCCTAGCGTCAGGCTCTGCGCTGCGCATACAGCTTGTTGCAGATTCTCTCTCCTTCCCGTGACCTTCCCACTTGTCTTCTCTCTCTCGTTCATAAATAAACACACACACACACACACACACACACACACACACACACAAATGAATAAATGAATAAATAAGTAAATAAGTAAGTAAACAAATGAATACCCAATGCACTCCCAGCGCACCCACGACCACAATTCCCAGAAAGCATTGCGGTGCTCTCGTTTTGCGTCCACTTGTTTCCTTCCCCCTACTCAGCGGACTTGCGGTGGTGTGGGCGGGGCCAATAGAGCTATCCAATGAGCCCTTCCGCGGGCCAAGGGGGCGGAGAAATTGTCCAATGAGCGTCTGGGCAGAGGCGCCAATGAGCGGGAAGGTTGCTGGGGCAGCTGAGGTGGGCGGCGTCACTGAGCCGCACCGGCTGAGACCGCTGGAGCCCAGCCCCTCTCTCCGGTGTTCTCAGAGGCTCACTCCTTTCCAGGGCATTTGTGGAGCCCGCTTCCATGTCCCCGGTGGGCACGGCACCCCGGAACCTCCACGCCCATGGCCGCTAGCCTGAGGAGGCCCTCTTTCACAGCCTCTTCTTCCTCCTCGACAGACCCAGACGACGAGGGCGTGCGCTGCACTTGCGAAGATGCTTCTATATGCAAGAGGTGCCTGCCGGGCTCGGGCTTAGGGGCCGGCGTCCCTGGGGGGCTGGGGCCTAGGTGGGAGGCGGGCCTGTGATCCCAGCGTATCGGGAACATCCTGGTGCGCCAGAAGGTACCCGTCAATTTCCGGCGACCCTGGTTTCACACCTGTGAAGTGCACAGAGCAGCGGTTCATTTATTTAACTGGTAATTGTCTCACTTCTGCCGTGTGTCAGGCCTGGGGAGAGCGGGACTGGGAATCCGGCCCTAAACCAGCCGAACGGGGTCTTGTGGCCTTCGTGAGGCTCAAGTCTTGCTGGGAGACAGACTTCACAGACAGTGAAGCAAATAATTCTAGTCTTGAGGAGTTAGGAGAAGTGCAAGTTCTTCCTCTTTAATAGGTTACTTTTCATTGGGGGTTGTTACGATCCCCATCGTGCCCCTGAAACTCAGGCCAGTCGAAATGGGGGGGGAGGCGGGGGGGGAATGGACTGCCGGGGCCCCATAATGTTGCTGTGCAGAGCCAGCATTTTCCAGAGCTCTTGCCTGTATGCCACAGGGGTCTACATACTTGGGGGTGTAGTGAGGGCAGTATCGTGAACACAGACATGTATCACACACCTGGAAGCACGAGGCTCGAGTGTACTTTATTCATTCGTTCCACAGAAATTATTGAGCGTATCTGTTGTGCCAAAGCCTTCTTTTTTGAATGGTTGGTGGGTATTCAGTTATTGGGAACACATGATGAATAGGACTGACGTGGCGTCTGACGGCAGCACCACCTCGTCGGAAAAGACAGGAAGCAAATAATTCCCTGTGAAATACATAATTACGGTTTTGTGTTGAGTGCTGAGAAATACGGCATGCCATTCGAGTTTGTAATTTAGGCAATAATGTTGAAGCTGAGATCACAAGGCTGAATGCAAAACGGGGATATAGGAGGGTGTTGGGGCAGAGCAGGGGAGTGCGAACTGTTAAAGGAATGGGTAGAATGCCCTTGAAGCTGGGGCCACTAGGGAATGTAGGTGGGGAATGCCAAGGTTTTGGGTTAAGGCTCGCACTTTTTGTAGGTTCTTGGAGACTAAGCATAGTGCTTTAAAACATGGACCTTGGGGCCAGGCTCTGTCAAGCTGATCCTAGCTCTGCCACTAAACCATTCTGCATCAAGTTTCTTGATCGGGCTCTGCTTCTGATGCTGTGTCTCCCTCTCTTTCTGCCCCTCTCCTGCTCATGCTCTATCTCTTTCTCTCAAAAAATAAATAAATGTTAAAAAAGAAATTAAGAAAGAAAGAAACCACAGATGCTCACGTCCTACTCTAGACTCACGGAAGCAGAATCTGCTGGGATAGGTCCTGGGCGATAAAGCCTGGG